>NW_024882737.1:0-207014 GCF_019059575.1 Amphibalanus amphitrite | reverse complement strand
GAGAGAGAGAGAGAGAGAGAGAGAGGAGAGAGAGAGAGAGAGAGAGAGAGAGAGAGAGAGAGAGAGAGAGAGAGAGAGAGAGGAGAGAGAGAGAGAGAGAGAGAGAGAGAGAGAGAGAGAGAGAGAGAGAGAGAGAGAGAGAAAGTTTGGGTACCGTGGCCTTTGTTGACCTCTCTAGACCACTCTAGTAGTTTGGTGTCATTTTCACTCGGTGGCTAGAGGTGCCAGCGAATGGTTCTTTCTTACGGTCATTTATTGTTTACCGTAAGAACCCTGTTGTGCGAGAGTTTTAACCCGCGCACCGACGGGGGTCTGCGCCAACTTCGCACCGACGGGGGGGGGGGGCGGATGACCGCCCCCCCCTGAGATCTCGAGAACGAAGCAAGATAGCGACAAGCGGTAAACGGCATCGGATACGCACGGACATGGTCTACAATTTTTACTAAGGTCATTTTCAGGTCAGGTCAAAGATGACGTCACAGGGGTCGAAAAAGTCAAAATGGCGGCGCTAGATTTGGAGAGTTTTTCTCGAATAACTTTCGAATTAGTCAAGATAGGAACAAACTAAGGGCATCATCGTGATCCTCTCGTCAATCCGCATCGAATGATATATATGTTGACCTCGAAAGGTCAAGGTCAAAGGTTGACCTCAGGTCACGTGACCTCGAGGTCATCATGGATAGGGGAGAGTGGGGAAAGATGCCCAGGGTTTTGCTATGTCATATGTTATTCGAAAATGACGATCGGAAAGCATAAACTCGGAGTTTCAACGGAAGCCGACATCATTTTTCTCGAAAAATATCACACTTTCGTGCCTGAAATATGATAACTTTTTTGCTATTAACCCGCGCCCTGCTGGGGGTCCTGGATTTCCACGCCCTGCTGGGGGGGGGGGGGGGTGTTTGAACACCCCCCCTTCTAACTCGGCTCCTGGGCCACGTAGCGATACGCGGAAGGCGGCGTTCGAAAGAGCGTCAAAAATAATGACGAAATCACTTCGGTCAATTTTTTGGTCAGGTCAAAGGTCAGGTCACCAGAGGTCATTGAAGGCAAAATTTCGCCGATTTCCAGGTCGAATGTCGAAAATTTCCAAGAAGCCAACGCATAACTCGGGAACCAATAGAGCTACAGCGCCGCGGAAAAGCGCATTCGATAGCCCTATTAACGCCCTTTCTGAGTAATTTGCTCAGATTTGACCTAACGTCAACGGTTTTGCCTGCAGGGGGCAAAAACTGCAAAAATAGCCGATTTTTTCGGAAACAGTTTTTCTGCAATAACTTTTGACCCAAGCATTGTACGAGCTTACTTTTACCGGCATCGTGTTCCTCTCGTCAAGACGCATCGAACGAACTATAATTTGACCTTGAAAGGTCAACTTGAAAATTTGACCTCAGGTCAAGGTCATGACCTGACCGGAAAGGGTCATGTTGCATATCAGTCGATCCGTATCGTCGAGCTGAACACATCTAAGGCGTTTTCATCGCTCTAGCATGCCTCTATCAAAAGTTATTTGCGAAAAACTGTTAGATACCATTCGTGACCTAAGATGACCTCAGGGCATAAACAGGGGTCACAGACACCATTTTCATGTTCATTGTGTCTAAACCACTTGTAATTCACTGTTTGGGAGTGTTTATAATGTCTTTCGTCCAAAACAGGCGCATTTCAATTTTCTCCCATTGACTTATAATGGTGAGGTCGCAAAATTGACCTGACCTTAGGTCATCGATATCAAAATTCTGAGATATACATTTTGTACATGCTAATGCTCTTAGCAATCGCTGAAAGTTTCAAAGCGATCGGTCACTCGGTGTAGCTATGACAGACATTGAAACTTTTTATGAGGTGAGGTCACTTCGAGTGACCTGGTGACCTGACCTTGAATGACCTTGGTCTGAAATTTTCACAACATGTGTAGAATTGATGTATGATAAGGTGTACCAAAAACGGTGGCGCTCCGCGCCGCCGTTTTTGAGATATTCGCGAAAAACCACAGGGGGGGGGTGTTCAAACACCCTCCCCCAGCAGGGCGCGGGTTAAGCATTTTCCTGAATAAGTGAAAGGGGGCATCTTACCCCACAGGGTGGGAAAGACGCCCCCTGGGGTTGGGGAAGATGCCCCCTTGCACTATAAGTGACAAATGGGCACCTGCATCGCCTGAACGAATCAGTAGTCCCTTCGAGCTTGCAGTAGACACCAAACGTCATCGTAAGGGCCCTCAAAAGTAGTCGTAAGGGGCTTCAGAGGTCATCCATCATACTGCCATCATATACGGCCATCATAGTCCAGCGCGGCCAAACAAGCCTCCGTGGTGGCGTTCGGAGACCACTGTGGGGCCCTTTTAGGTCTTCATGATTCTTAAGGGCCCTCGAGCCCATCGTGGGGACCTCAGATGCCAGCGCGGCCCGTGGAGCCAACGTGGGAGCCCTCAAAGGATGTCGTGAGGGGCCCTGGAGCCAATAATGGGGCCCAAAGAGGCCGTCGTGAGGGCTCTCAGAGTCAGATGCCGCCCAAAAAGTCGCTGTGTGGGCCGAGAGACCGGCATGGGGAGCACCCGACCGTATGTACTGGACTCTCAATAGTCCCACATCGGCTTTTGTCTCTCATCACAAGTATGTAATAAATGATTTGACGGGCTGCTTGAAGGACAGACTACGGATTTAGGGGGGGGGGGGGCGTCTTTCCCCATCAGGACAGGGGGCATCTTACCCCAAGGTACCGAAGTAACATTAAATCAGTACAATTTGTTAGCCATAAAACTACACCCTGAAACAAACTGTTTGGAACACAGTACATGCATGTTAATGTATCACGACTATAGCAAGGGACGTAACAATTATCTACCTTCTTTGATATTTACAATGTTTTGACACAAAAATATTTTTTGAAAGCAGCAAATAAAAAACATACAATCACCAGCCAGCCGTTGCCCAACTGAGCTTCGCAAATTTTTGTGCAGTTAACAAGGCAGGCTTCCGCTTTACGCTAAGAACATTAATTTCCAGGTTCGATTCTTTGTTTCCCCGCTAGAGGGGGTGGGGCGTCTTTCCCACCCTGGGCATCTTACCCCACTCTCCCCTATCATTCGATGCGTCTTGACGAGCTGAACACAATGAGACCATCCGCGCGGCTGTATCTTGTTCCTGTACGGAGTTATTGGCAAAAAAACCTTTGGTGACCTTTGATGACGTCACATGACCTTACAGCTGCCCAACAGCAAAACAGACCTCAAGGTAGTGAAGGTTGATCGTATATGAAGTCATGTATGGTATATGGGGCCATTCCGACCCGTTTTAGTGGTAAAAACAGGGAGTTGATTTTTCCCCCATTGACTTATAATGGGGAGGTCGCGAAATTGACCTGACCTTAGGTCACCGACATCAAAATTCCGAGATATACAAATTGTAGCTACTAATGACCTTATAACATCCTGCGACTTTCAAAGGCCTCCGACATCTACTGTAGCTCTGGCACGGTGACAAAGTTGCAAAAAAGTGACTTGAGGTTGCGTCATTCAAAGTGACCTGGTGACCTGACCTTCAAAGTCAGGAGGTTCAAACTTGCACACCATGTGTAAAATTGATGAGAGAATAGTCGTACCAAATTTCGCGGCGCTACGCGCTGCGGTTTTCCCGCTATCCGCGAAAAACCTCAGGGGGGGGGGCGGATTTCCGCCCCCCCCCCGTCGGTGCGCGGGTTAAGTTGATCTGAGGCGTCCCGAGTCTGTGCTTAATCTGGCCTGGGGCTTACAGTGTGCCGATTTTTAATCCTCGCCCGGCAAGGGGGCTTGATGCAACACCCGTATAAAGGTTGTTCGTAGAACGTAAAAATGGCGGTGATAGCGTCACCAAATTTGGCACATTCTGAAGCATCCTATCGGTACATTCCCTGAAAATTTCAGTTCCTAGTAATTTTATATCAGTTCACCGGGTCACAAAAACCGACGCAAGGTCAGGGTATGAAAAGCCCGCGTTTTGAAGAAGGCCCTCGCCTGACGCTCACGTCGGTTAATATTTCACGGTGACCAGGTCGAACGAAGTCCCATATTCACATATTCACACATTTACACATGCTCACATACCTATTCGAAGAGGGCTTTCAAATGATGTGCTTTGGATCGCAAATATTGAAGCTTGTGTATTCAAAAACTACTATGCAAGTGTTTTGATTTCAGTCTGGACCGTAAATGATATTTGTTCATCACGTGTCGTTTACCTTAACCCGCGCCCCGCTGGGCTATTCAGCCATATGCGCCCTGTTGGGGGGAGGGCAGATTCTGCTCCCCCCCCCTGTTTAACTTCCAAACCAATGGTCGTAGGAAGATGGGGAAAACGGCACTCGAAAGCTCTCAACGAGGCGGATCTTAACAGCTGATTTTTTTGTTTAAGCTGATCAGAGGTCAGGTCAAGGTCAGGTCAAGGGTACAAAATGCAAGTTTCTACAGTATCGGCCTTGCGCCGTAGTTGCCGAAGAATGGACCGAGATGTATTGCCCAAAACGTGTTCTTAGGCTACCAAGACAAGATTCGCTGCATACAATGTCATGCAAAGGTCAAGGTCAAGGTCAGGTCAGGTCGCCAAATACAAAATATAGAAGAGGACATGTGCGACACATGTTTTATGGGTTATTTTATTGATAGAATTCAATGGGCACACTTAATTAGTGATATGGACCACATCTGGATGAATTTCAGGTGAAGGCCAGGTCAAGGTCAGGTCAAGTGAGGTCAAATTTTGAAGTTGATTGTTAAGACCTAAAGAGGTGTCTATCTGATGCAGTCTTTCACGGCAAATCGAGTGGTGCTATTTTTGTTTCCGTTTGAGGTCTAGAAGTTGAAAAAAATCATTTTAAAAAATGTGTTTCGTGACGTCATAAAATTTGAATAACTCCCACATTTTTGAACGGATTCTTCTAAAAACTGGTATGTAGGTGCACATAGACCACGTCTCTAACAAGTATTCCGTTTTTTGATAAACACTACATTTTGGATTTTAATTTTGGGCCAAAATAAAAAAAAATCAATAATCAAGATAGCCATTTGATAGACAAAGTAGAATCACGTATAACCTTTGTGTTGCGTCTTAATTCCTTTAAAAATGAAGATGCTAGCGGCGTTTGACGTTTTGCAGTTTTTGAAGCGAAAATGGCGTGACATGACGTCACTTAAACGTCAATTTCTCAAAAAAAAATAACTCCGACGGATTTCGCTCAAATTTTCAGGGAACTTGTTAAATTTATGTGTGATAAGGCACTGAAAGTTTGACGTCGCTGGCCTAACGCGTTTAGAAATTAATAAGTATTGGCGAAAAACGGGGGGAGGGTCAGATTCTGCCCCCCTCCCCCAGCGGGGCGCGGATTAAGAGCAATATTGATAGCGGCAAAGTAGCCAGGTCATGACGGTGCGAAGTTTTTCACAAACGGAATTTGCATGTGTCTTGTTTTTCAGTAACTATAGGCAGCATGGGTAGCCGCTTTTAGGCACCCTAGTGTTCGTTCAGACGTCACGCTCATTTGGATAACAATACCTGCACAAATGCCCACACGTATTCGCCGCACCGCAACCTGTTACCACTGGCAGTATGATGTTATAATGAACCCTCGCCGGACCTATTGGTTTTCTACATACGCGCCGGCCGAGGGGGGGGGTGGGGTGGGTACGACCCCCCCCTCGCCGTTTCGCCCCTGGTGGAGCTAGCGCGTTGCGGAAAAAAACGAGCGTGTGCGCCGTTACGAGACGCAGAGATTGGTACCCGATTTTAAGGTCCTAGGTCAACCAGTGACCTCTGAGGTCAGGTCAAGTGCCCCAAGGTACGGTTCAGTTTTTGGTGAATAACTTCGCAAAAAACGGCCGCAGAGCGCCGATTTTGGCAGCATCGTGTTCGCCTCGCTCAGGCGCGTCGAATGATATACTTTTTGTCCGGGTCAGGTCAACTTGGGGTGTTGACCTCAGGTCAAGGTCAGGTCAGCACTCCCAGGTCACGAAGTTGGTCGAAAGAGGTCATGTCGCATATCATTCGATTCGGCAGGCCTTCCTGAGTCCATTGGTGCCTTCCCCGACTCGCTAGCTCAATTTGATCAAGAGTTATTGACGAAAAACTAATTTGACCTTGATGACGTCATAAATGACGTCACGAAAGGTCAACATTGCAAAAGTGACGCATCTAACCTGGCAAGGAGTGCATCAAATCACGATTCTGTGTGCTTGAGATAGTTGGAGATCGTTCCCGGCGCCAGAATAGCAGTTTTCATTTTTCCCCATTGACTTATAATGGTGAGGTCACGAAAATGACCTGACCTCATATGACCTTTAGGAAAAATCCGAGATATACAAGTTGTGGGACTCATAATGGATACTAGATCCTGCAAGTTTCATTTCCCTGTGACATCTCCTCTGGCAGTGAGGGCGTTGCGAAGTTGCGACATCTGAAGACCGTGCAGAGGTTCACTTATGACGTCATAGGTCAGTGACCTGACCTGACCCAAAAATGCGGTTGGTGTCAAAAGATGCGGCTTGGATCAAAGGTCAGGTATGCCAAGTTTCAGCTCTCTATCGCCAGCGTGTTCGGAGCTATCGCGAAAAAACCCTATGGGGGGGGCGGCACCCGCCCCCCCCCCCCTCGGCCGGCGAGGGTTTTAAATCATGCTGTGCTTAAGAATGATTAAGAATTTACTTCGGTCAATTTTTAGGTCAGGTCAAAGTTCAGGTCACCAAAGTCATGGAAAGTAGACCTTTGTCAATTTCCAGGTCAAACTTAGACACTTTTTTACTTAAACCGGCGCTTAGCTCAGGAACTGATAAAGCTTCAGCGCCGCGGAAAAACGTTCGATAGCTCTTCTGACCGGCTCTTTCAGGGAACCTGCTCTCAGATTTGATCCAGGATAAACGGTTTAGCCTGCAGTGGCCGTATTCACAATCATGGGTTAAGGGTAGGGGTAGGAGTAACGGGTATCGGATTGTTTTTGTGGCCGTATTCACAATCGAAGTTGACCACTGATGGTTGCCCGGAGCCACGCAGACGGCACCTGGCCTGCGTGGTGCCGTCTGCGTTGCTCCGGGCGACCATCAAGGGTAAACTTCGATTGTGAATACGGCCACAAAAACAGCCCGTTATCCGTTACTCATATACCCCTACCCTTAACCCGTGATTGTGTGAGTACGGCCACCGGGGCAAAAAGTAAAACTGCCATAATAGACATTTTTGCGTAAGCAGTTTTTTCCGAAATAACGTTTGACTCCACGAGTTCACTTTTACCCCCATTTTGCTCCTTTCATCGATACGCATCGAATGGGCTATAAGTCGACCTCAGGTCAAAGTCATGAACTGACCGGAAAAGGTCGATATCGGAAATCGGTCGGTCTACGTATCGGTCGATCTGTATGATCAAGCTGAACACATCTAAGGCGTTTCTATCGCTCTAGCATGCCTCTCTTAAAAGTTATTAGCGAAAAGCTGTTAAATATCATCCGTGACCTGAGATGACCTCTGGAACATAAGGAGGGGTCACGGGTGCCTATGCCATTTTCCGGTTCATTTTGTCATGCTTTATGCTTACGTGTAATTCGGTGTTTGAGAGTGTTTAGAATAACGTTCATCTAAAAGAGGTGCCTTTCAATTTTCGCCCATTGCTGAGTTACAATGGACATGGCGCGAAACTGACGCCTTAGGTCACCAATATCAAAATTCCGATATACACATTTTGTACATAATGTTGCTCCCATCAGTTGCTAAAAGTTTCAAAACAATCCATCACTCGGTGGAGCTATCGCAGGCATTTAAACTTCTTCTGATGTGAGGTCACTTGACGTGACCTGGTGACCTGACCTTGAGAAACCTTGTTCTAATAGTTTCACAACATGTGCAGAAAGGCTATATAATAAGGTATGTATGTATATAAAAAACGGTGGCACCCTGCGGGCCATTTTTAGATATTCACGAAAAACCGCAGGGGGTGTTCAAACATCCCCTCCCCACACCAACCGGGCGCGGCCTAACATTATGTGTAACTGTGTGCCTGCTTTCAACTCAGGGAGGCCCATGCTGCAGCAGCAACAATGGTAATAATAATTTTCGCCGGGGAATATAGCCCGCGCCCTGCTGGGGGAGGGGGGGAGGGGGGCAGCTCACACTTTTCGCTAATAACTTCTAAGCGCGTTAAGCTATAGCGACGCCAAATTTTCAGTATCTCATTATCCAGAATTGGAAGATCAAAAGCATGCGATAGCATGCTTTTGCATCCGGAAATTCCCATTGGTGGGTCGCTGAAAAAAAGTTCGGCTGAACCTGTTTGTCAGTGAGTGAGTGAGTATGTGAGTTTGTCCAAGCTTTTTTGGACCTAAGGCCTCTTGCACCAAAATCCTCTTTTACTGTATGCCTGGCCTATTCAAATACATTAGCCTGAGGGGTGTGGTAATAACTGGTGTAAGCAAATTGACCACGGTCAAAAATGCATTACCAGAATGCACTAAAGCCAACATTTTGGGATGGTCTCGTTCCTAAGTCGGCTAAGAGCTTCGGTCCAGAAAATAAATTTATCGTTGGCATACAGTAAAATACATACCAAACTCGGCCGGTGATAAATTTTCAAGACCTCAGTCCTTACTGATTTTTGAACTCGGCCTTCGGCCTCGTTCAAAAATCCAGTAAGGACCTCGGTCTTGAAAATTTATTTACACCGGCCTCGTTCAGTATTATATAGCACCAATGCTTGGATTATTTTGCATCGTATACCCAATCCAAGACTCAAATGTGACAATTTGCGTGTAAAATTTACCAAACACCTGTAGGATTATGTATTGGGCTATTGCAAACAAATTTACCACCGTTTGATTAGCTTATTCTGAAACCATTTTTTCGATTTTACCTAGCTAGGTAGTTTGGTGCAAGAGGCCTCTGGAGTCAAAATGGGTGGACCGATCGGGACGAAAGTGGGACCGTTTGATTCGTCTCCGGCGAGGTAAACTTTTGATGCTGGCCTCGGTTCGCTCGGTGCTTCGTGGTACATGCTATTCCGCTTCAAAGTTTCGGTGACACGAAATTTTTTGTTAAGGCTTCAGGTCAACCCGAGGTCACGGGCAAAGCCATACTGGCGGGACACATCGGTAACACCTTGAACCAGTTTCCAGGGGGGTCACCGTCTGCGAGGGGTGCAGGCTGCACGTGCTGGGGTCGGAAAACCGTTTTGACGTGAGGTCCTCTGGCTCAAAGAAATTTTAAGCTATCAACCTCAAAATCGGTTCAATGGTAGTCCCAGGCAAGGCCTCCAAAATAATGCACATTTGGTTGAGCTAAACTCTGTGGTGCATGAGCTATGCACGTGCAAGCCGATTGCACCCCTTCGTACGTTGCCACGCCTGCAGGATAAACGGCAGCTCTAACTGGTTCAAAACTTGCAGGTCATAAGAAGAATACATTTGATCACGACATTCCGGCGAGATAATATCCGAGGGGTGCAAGCTGCGCGTGCGGGGGGCGGATAACGGTTTTGACGAGGGATCCTCTGATCCCGGGAAACGTCGATCTAGCGACACAAAAGTCGGTTTTTAATGAAGTCATTGGGCTATGGATCCTCCAATTCTGGCCCAAGGCAACGCACGAGCGCTGCCGGCATCTAGTATGTACATCGATGATTCGATCTGATATACTCCCTGAAAATTTGAGTGAAATGCGCGGGAAAATTGTTGAGAAATGACGTTTTAGTGACGTCGTGTCACTGCAGGGCGTGTTTAGCTGAATAGCACAGCGGGGCACTGGGTAACGGTCATTGTTCGTTCTGCGTCGCAATTCACAATGCACGGCAGTAAAACTCCCAGGGGGTGCCAACTTCCAACATAACTATATGTACGTACTGCTGCCGTTGGCTACGCCACATTTCCCATGTTTGGGCCATGGGTATTGGGTGGTTTAATGTCGTGCGATTAATATTGCATGATATATGTTGGTATGTAGGTGCCAAGTTACAGGTCAAGTCGACGTGACCTTTTCAAAGGATTGCTGTACAATGGTGGGCCATTTCTTGGATGCCCATGTGTTGATTGTCTTGGTTAATAAGTAACTACGGAAGAGCGTACAATATAGGTATGTGTAATGTACCTACATTGTACAATGCCTGGGTGCTGTATAATATATATCCGAATGCATTGCTGGTTAGTGAATACCTTGGCGAGCAGTGAGTACGTTTACCAACTACCTAGCCCGGCCTTTACCAGTCGCCCGTCCGTATAATCTATAAAAGGCACGGCAAGACTGATCGCCGGCCCCACGGCACGGCTGTCTGTGGAACCGGGCCTTACCTGACCGAGTCCATGTGTCTAAGACTTGAGTTCAACTTCAGACTGACCGGGTCCCGTAACAGCGCAATAGTGTAGCAAACTTTGTGGCCGATTTTCCCGGGTCAATGTATAACGCCCGATATTACGGTTCCGAACACGCCCCATCCCTCAGTGTGTCAGTAGTCACAGTCCCAGACTCGTTGGTGAATCCGAGTTCTGCCCGAACTCCAGTCGGGCCCCTGTGACTCATGAGTCATGGAGTACATAAAACATTGTGCACAGATTCCGTACAACCGTGTACCTATACAAATGCCCTGGCCCCCGGATCTCTGTTACGTAATATACATCAACGACGGGAGTGCTCATGTTACTCGGCATTTACATATAAGAACCGGGGCCCGTCTGAGCTGGTGAGTGCGGACTAACAAGCAAGTCCTTTCTGACTCGGCCCCACGGCGCGTTAGTGGAGCCGGGCGGCGGGCCCCGTGGTCAGTCTGTACACGTTTCGTGGCCTTCATTAGAAACGGGTCCCGTCCGACCGGCCCCACGCTCTGCTATATGTCTCCTGTTATCGGTGGACGGGCTGAGCTCCGACCTCCGTCTGGCCGGGTAACTTGCGCCTAAACTTAAACATTTATTAGAATCTTTCCCATCTGACTGACTTCTGCTTCTAGCTCTCAAAACACGAGTACCTACGGGTTTGGGACGATAGGACGTTGGGGTTTGCCGTTTGGGACACTATGCATTCTTAGAACCGGGCCCGTCCGACCAAGATTACTTTACTACGCGTCCGACCGTGCTCCTGTGTTTGAGCCCTTGAACCAGGGGCGCGGGAACTACTTTCCGACTGGGGGGGGGGGGGGGGCACACCATAATAGAGATTAACCTAGGGTACCCCCAAATCTAGTTTTCTCACCGGTTTTAGGCCACTTATTTTTCACCCCTCGGCTTTTTCAACAAAAAAAGAAAACATTTGCAAAAAAAGTGTGGTATTCCGTCTCAAAGCTGTGGGGGCACCGCCCCCACGGCCCCAGAGTTGGGGGGGCAGGCTGCCCCCACTGCCCCCCCGGCTCCCGCGCCTATGCCTTGAACATTGAACATTTCTCAGAATTGGGTCGCATCAGCACCAAACTGGGAATATTTTGCCAGTATATGATATTTTGAAATGTGTTAGGTATGTTTTTTTTCTGTTGTCTTATCCACAGATTAATCAGCATTTTCAGTTAGAGTCCATATTTTTCCGCCACATATAATTTACTATACGACTCTCTATCAAAGTGCGAGCTTTGATAGCGCACGGCAGACAAAACATGGCGCAATGCCGTTTCCAGGCCGCCGTTTCTTCACGTCTATCAATTCAGCAGCAACGAATATCAGCCTCACAGCAGCATATTTCGGGGTCTTTCGATTTGGCTGAAAATCGGTATACAGGGCCTCCTCGATGCGCTGATTCCGAAAATGTATCTCTTTGTGGTGGTATTTTGCACCGTTAACGAGTTAACGACCAATTAACATTTTAACGGGAAACGGCGGGGTCTTTCGATTTGGCTGAAAAGCGGTGTACAGAGCCTTCTCGATGCGCTGATTCCGAAAATGTACCTCTTTGGGGTGGTATTTTGCACCGTTAACGAGTTAACGGCCAATTAACATTTTAACGGGAAACGGCGGGGTCTTTCGATTTGGCTGAAAAGCGGTGTACAGAGCCTTCTCGATGCGCTGATTCCGAAAATGTACCTCTTTGGGGTGGTATTTTGCACCGTTAACGAGTTAACGGCCAATTAACATTTTAACGGGAAACGGCGGGGTCTTTCGATTTGGCTGAAAAGCGGTGTACAGAGCCTTCTCGATGCGCTGATTCCGAAAATGTACCTCTTTAGGTTGGTATTTTGCACCGTTAACCAGTTAACGACCAAATAACATTTTAACGGGAAACGGCGGGGTCTTTCGATTTGGCTGAAAACCGGTATACAGGGCCTGCTCGATGTGTTGATTTCGAAAATGTGCCTCTTTGGGGTGGTATTTTGCACTGTTAACGAGTTAACGATCCGTTAACATTTCAGCAGCATATATCGATTTCATCAGCAAATTTTCGGGGTCTTTCGATTTGGCTGAAAATCGGTATACAGGGCCTCCTCGATGCGCTGATTCCGAAAATGTACCTCTTTGGGGTGGTATTTTGCATCGGTAACGAGTTAACGGCCACTTAACATTTTAACGGGAAACGGCGGGGTCTTTCGATTTGGCTGAAAAGCGGTGTACAGAGCCTTCTCGATGCGCTGATTCCGAAAATGTACCTCTTTAGGTTTGTATTTTGCACCGTTAACCAGTTAACGACCAAATAACATTTTAACGGGAAACGGCGGGGTCTTTCGATTTGGCTGAAAACCGGTATACAGGGCCTGCTCGATGCGTTGATTTCGAAAATGTGCCTCTTTGGGGTGGTATTTTGCACTGTTAACGAGTTAACGATCCGTTAACATTTCAGCAGCATATATCGATTTCATCAGCAAATTTTCCGGGTCTTTCGATTTGGCTGAAAATCGGTATACAGGGCCTCCTCGATGCGCTGATTCCGAAAATGTACCTCTTTGGGGTGGTATTTTGCATCGGTAACGAGTTAACGGCCACTTAACATTTTAACGGGAAACGGCGGGGTCTTTCGATTTGGCTGAAAATCGGTATAAAGGGCCTCCTCGATGCGCTGATTCCGAAAATGTACCTCTTTGGGGTGGTATTTTGCACCGTTAACGAGTTAACGACCAATTAACATTTTAACGGGATACGGCGGGGTCTTTCGATTTGCCTGAAAAACGGTTTACAGGGCCTCCTCGATGCGCTGATTCCGCAAATGTGCCTCTTTGGGGTGGTATTTTGCATCGTTAACGAGTTAACGGCCAATTAACATTTTAACGGGAAACGGTGGGGTCTTTAGATTTGGATGAAAATCGGTATACAGGGCCTCCTGGCTCCTAGATGCGCTGATTCCAAAAATGTACCTCTTTGGGGTGGTATTTTGCACCGTTAACGAGTTAACGGCCAATTAACATTTTAACGGGAAACGACGGGGTCTTTCGATTTGGCTAAAAATCGGTATACAGGGCCACCTCGATGCGCTGATTCCGAAAATGTACCTCTTTGGGGTGGTATTTTGCATCGTTAACGAGTTAACGGCTAATTAACCTTTCAACGGGAAACGGCGGGGTCTTTCGATTTGGCTGAAAATCGGTATACAGGGCCTCCTGGATGCGCTGATTCCGAAAATGTACCTCTTTGGGGTGGTATTTTGCACCGTTAATGAGTTAACGGCAAATTAACATTTTAACGGGAAACGGCGGGGTCTTTCGATTTGGCTGAAAACCGGTATACAGGGCCTCCTCGATGCGTTGATTTCGAAAATGTACCTCTTTGGGGTGGTATTTTGCAGCGTTAACGAGTTAACGATCCGTTAACATTTCAGCAGCATATATCGATTTCAGCAGCAAATTTTCGGGGTCTTTCGATTTGGCTGAAAATCGGTATATAGGGCCTCCTCGATGCGCTGATTCCGAAAATGTACCTCTTTGGGGTGGTATTTTGCACCGTTAACGAGTTAACGACCAATTAACATTTAAACGGGAAACGGCGGGGGTCTTTCGATTTGCCTGAAAATCGGTATAAAGGGCCTCCTCGATACGCTCATTCCGAAAATGTACCTCTTTGGGGTGGTATTGTGCATCGTTAACGAGTTAACGACCAAATAACATTTTAACGGGAAACGGCGGGGTCTTTCGATTTGGCTGAAAATCGGTATACAGGGCCTCCTCGATGCGCTGATTCCGAAAATGTACCTCTTTGGGGTGGTATTTTGCACCGTTAACGACCAATTAACACCCAGTAAACATGCCGACGTCGGCCCAACGTCGGTTCAACCTCGGCCCGACATCGGCTGGACGTCGGATATGCCCGCATGTTCTGACGTCCAGCCGAAGTCCAGCCGATGTCGAGCCGACGTCGGGCCGAGGTCGTTTGCCGAGGTTGACAAGATCGTTTGTCGTTGGACCGACGGGGCCGACGTCGGCATGCCGATGCCGAGTTGCCGATGTCACCCCGACGTCGGCCGACGTCGGGCCGACGTCGGCATGTTTACTGGGCATTTTATCGGGAAACGGCAGGGTCTTTCGATTTACCTGAAAATCGGTATACAGGGCCTCCTCGATGCGCTGATTCCGAAAATGTACCTCTTTGGGGTGGTATTTTGCACCGTTAACGACCAATTAACACCCAGTAAACATGCCGACGTCGGCCCAACGTCGGTTCAACCTCGGCCCGACATCGGCTGGACGTCGGATATGCCCGCATGTTCTGACGTCCAGCCGAAGTCCAGCCGATGTCGAGCCGACGTCGGGCCGAGGTCGTTTGCCGAGGTTGACAAGATCGTTTGTCGTTGGACCGACGGGGCCGACGTCGGCATGCCGATGCCGAGTTGCCGATGTCACCCCGACGTCGGCCGACGTCGGGCCGACGTCGGCATGTTTACTGGGCATTTTATCGGGAAACGGCAGGGTCTTTCGATTTACCTGAAAATCGGTATACAGAGCCTCCTCGATGCGCTGATTCCGAAAATGTACCTCTTTGGGGTGGTATTTTGCACCGTTAACGAGTTAACGACCAATTAACACCTTAACGGGAAACGGCGGGGTCTTTCGATTTGCCTGAAAATCGGTATACAGGGCCTCTTCCATACGCTGATTTTGGAAATATACCTCTTTGGGGTGGTATTTTGCATCGTTAACGAGTTAACGGCCAATTAACATTTTAACGGGAAACGGCGGAGTCTTTCAATTTGGCTGAAAATCGGTAAACAGGGCCTCCTCGATGCGCTAATTCCGAAAATGTACCTCTTAAGGGTGGTATTTTGCACCGTTAACGAGTTAACGGCCAATTAACATTTTAACGGGAAACGGCGGGGTCTTTCGATTTGGCTGAAAATCGGTGTACAGGGCCTTCTCGATGCGCTGATTCCGAAAATGTACCTTTTCAGGGTGGTATTTTGCACCGTTAACGAGTTAATGACCAAATAGCATTTAACGGGAAACGGCGGGGTCTTTCGATTTGGCTGAAAACCGGTATACAGGGCCTCCTCGATGCGCTGATTCCGAAACTGTACCTCTTTGGGGCGGTATTTTGCATCGTTAACGAGTTAACGGCCAATTAACATTTTAACGGGAAACGGCGGGGTCTTTCGATTTGCCTGAAAATCGGTATAAAGGGCCTCCTTCATACGCTGATTCCGAAAATGTACCTCTTTGGGGTGGTATTTTGCATCGATAACGAGTTAACGACCAAATGACATTTTAACGGGAAGCGGCGGGGTCATTCGATTTGGCTGAAAGCCGGTTTACAGGGCCTCCTCCATGCGCTGATTTCGAAAATGTGCCTCTTTGGGGTGGTATTTTGCACCGTTAACTTAACATTTCAGCAGCATATATCGATTTCAGCAACAAATTTTCGGGGTCTTTTAATTTGGCTGAAAATCGGTATACAGGGCCTCCACTGTTTCCCGTTAAAATGTTAATTGGCCGTTAACTCGTTAACGGTGCAAAATACCATCCTAAAGAGGTACATTTTCGGAATCAGCGCATCGAGAAGGCCCTGTACAGTAGGTCTACTAAAAAAGTCCCCCGCTCCAGAGGCGGCCGGCCGGCCGAACCCCCGGATTCCAGCCCCGACTCTATTGCGCAGGCCGCGGCAGTGACACGGGTCAGGTCGCGGCGCCCGGCGAGTGGGTCAGTTGGCGGCGGCCGGCCGTGGAGTGAGGACGCCGTGTGTGGGGCGCAGAGATGCCGCAGTGCAGAGGAGGGGAAGATAATGGCTCTGCACGATGCCGGAAATGATGCCTTTGTGATCTAAATTAAACACCTGCACTGCAGTGCATATCCTCCCTTGCCCCATTCCTATTATATCATAATACTTCAATAATCCGTAATGACCATTCAACGCAAGCAAGCAAACAAAACAACCCGTTTAGCGGCGACATCATCTTGGATAAAAAAGCGACGGTGATGATTAGAATTGACTTAGCGCGAGGGCAAATCGTGGGGTATATATGTATCATATGCCGAGTATTTTATTCCCATCTAGCAAATTAAGATTGGGGATCTTGTCCAACAAGTCAGCGGCCGTTCTAGACACAGATAAATGCTTTGTTTTCGGTCGCATCATTATCTGCAATAATTCGAAGCGAGGTTTAACCCTCGCCGGCCGAGAAGAGGGGATGGATGCCGCCACCATGTATTTTTTGCGGTAGCTCAAAGCACACTGATGATAGAAGGCTGACATTTCATATGCCTTACATTTGATTCAAGCCGGATCATTTGAAATCAACCACGTTTCCATGTCAGGTCACTTAACTATGACGTCTTAAGTAAACCTCTGCAGACTGCACGGTTGTCGGTTATAAAATGATGCAAATCCGTAACGCACTTAGTGTCATATAAGCATAATGGGAAAATATGGAAACTGTTAATTTGGCGTCGGAAATGACCTAAAAACTATACCTCAAGCACATGAAATCGTGACTTCATACATTCTTGGCAAGGTTTAATGCTTCACTTTTGCATTGTTCACCTTGCGTGACGGAGTGCTCGTCAATAGGAGTGCTTCGTCAATAACTCCCGATCAAAATGAGCTAGCCAGTCGGGACAGCCATCAATGGACTCTGCAAGACTTGCCGAATCAAATGTTATGCAACATGTCCTCCTTTCAACAGCTTCGTGACCTGTGTTGCCCTAACATGACATTGACCTAAGCATCCTAAATTGCTTCACCTAAGCAAAAAAGCATATAAATCGACGCGTCTGAGAACAGAAAACACGATTGTATCGAAATGACGATAATACGACCATTTTTTGGCGAAGTTATTCACCAAAAACCGATCCAATGCCTTGGGGCCCTTGACCTGCCCTAAGAGGTCACTGCTATTTTAAAATGGGGTAACAGTCGCTGCGTCACGTAACGACGCAAGCGCTCGTTTTTTCCGCGAGGCTCTAGCAGTTAGCTCAATTATAGGAGCTAAACATGGGGTTGGGGAATCGCTCCCTTCTCACTCACTATTTGGCCGGGATAGTGCTTGCAATTATTGTTAAAATCTAACATTTTAAGATTTCAAATGACCCATTTTTTTCCGCCCAAGTCAAGTCATTCAAGGTCATAGCACCAGGTCACGTTAAGTGACCTTACCTCAAGGAAAGTTCTTGTGCTCATCATATCTAAATACATCGACTAACCGATCGCTTTAGAACCTTCAGCGATTTCAATGGGCAACAGTATATGTATTTGAAACGTTTTTTTTGCAAGTTTGACATTGCTGACAGAAAGGTCGGGTCAATTTTGAGATCGCTGAAGTCAATGGGAGAAAGTTGAACTGCGCTTTTTTTGGACGGAACGCATAATAAACACTCTGAAAACATTTGGTGCCTGATGAGATGCAAAACTGAATGCTAAAATTGTTTGTTTTGTTGGGAGCCATCTTTTTTGGTCTGAGAAGGCCCTTGCAGAGCTCTATGACATAACTATGCTCTGGTGTAGTAATTTGGTTGTGCGAGCCAGCGACAGTGATCTGCGGAAGCGTGACTGTTCCCGTGGGACGATTGCCCTGTCGGGGCGGTCCAGCCGTCTCCCCAACGGTCACCCGAAGAGGATTATGTGTCCTGGAATGGAACCGACATCAACTACAGGTTGGCTGGTGGGGTGACCTCCAGTCCAGAGAGGGAAGCATGAAGACTAGGGGCGATGCGGATTGGTTTTTCCTGAGGATAGCGAGGACGGAAGGAATCTAGCACCCTTGACCCCGGGTAACTTTTAAAGGGGGGAAAAGCGGAATTTCCCCCCTTCAAAAATTCCGCTCCCCTTTCAAATTGTGCGTGAACGGCTAGGGAGGGAAGGGGGAATTTCCCCCTTTCAAATTTATTTTTGAGCCCATTTTCAATCAATTCGCTACTCAGATTCTATAATCATCGTTGATCAGACTCTAGTCACCAATCAACGTTGCTGGCGCTTAGATAATTTTCAATTTGAGGTTCCATCCAACCATTTTACGTTCAGTGCGCAGCGGGAACTACAGATTTGACCCGACACCGATCGGATGGTCGGTGGGACCGTCTCTTGTCTTGTCTCTTCCGTCTCTTCGCAATCACTGACATATCGCTACAGGCGTCGGCGTAGAAACTGGCGAGGGACGGGGGTCATGACCTCTTACATTAACACGCATAACACGCTGCGAACCAGGGGTCTTCCTTCGAACCAGGGTCCTTCAATCGGTCTTGGCCTAGCAAAAATAGTCACGTGTTAACCTCTCTCTATTTAGAAAGGCGCTAATTGATGTTTGGCCAGGGTAATAGGTTGATACTACTGATTGACATTTGCAAGGGCGCAGTCAAGTTGGGACCTCCCCCGCCCCTTACCGCCAAGGTTACCTACGTATATTTTTTAGCTAATTTTTTTTTTTTGCAACCTAACAATATAAAGTGGCCAGAATCCGGGGAGAGAGTAGGATTTGGGGGTAGGTAAGGTTCTGCAGGTGCCATCCTAACAAAAACCTAATGGCATTGGGCCCCCCTTTCAGATGCCCCTGGATCCGCCCTTGCCCCGAACTTAATTCCCCCTCTCGAGTTTTCCTGTAAAAGTAACCCTAGACTTGACCCTTCCTTATACTGAATGTATCTCAGGCTGTTAAATCTCCTAAGCGTTTTTTTTCTCGACATCGTCAGGGTGTCATTAATAAAAATATGAAATCCGGGAGGATAAATTAAATATAGAAATTGTGGCCAACAGAACATTATCAGTTGCGTTCAACATACTCGTAAGCATGATCACACACCCAGCTTACACATGAGTCATGTAATAAACATTTTGATAGACATGCTTAAGTTATGAAATCATCTAAAGTGTTTGTAAAGTTCCACGATACGGATCTAATATCCTGCTATGCATCATGACCATTTCTAGTCAGGTCATGTCTTTGAACATAGGCCAAATTATTCAAATGACCTTTAAAGATCAACTTTTGATTCATTCGAAGCGTTTTGATCAAGTTTTGATAAGAGGAACACGAGGCTGGTAAAATTAATTTCATGCAAGTTTAGCTTAAAACTTTTAGTGTTTGTGGAAAAGCAATTGGTTTTCTCATAATACCGATGGTGGCAGACGGCAGTTGCTGTTATTTACGTGCTAAGCCGTTGACCTTAATTAAATCTGACAATATTATTCAGACATAGCGGTAAACAAGCTGCTTGTTGTGTAAGGTTAGGCTTTTTCGGTCGATTTCAGAGTGGGAAGGATGACAGGAATTAGGGGGAGACAGGGGGCCTGGGCGGGAGTTCTGGGCCTCATGCTCCGCTGGGGCCGAGCCCATCACGTGGGTTGGATTGCCCTGACACATGGATAGCCCTGGGCGATGTTTCACGGCCCCGCTCTGCAGCACGCTGCGCTGCGCTGCCATGCATTGTTGCGGCGGTTGATATGAATTCGGCTCCACGCTAGCGTTACGAGCTTCCGAGTCTGTTGATGTTTCCATGGAAATTGGAAACCCAATGCACCGGTGCGCGCAACGCACCCTGTCCAAGCAAAATTTTACCATCGATGACCTCTGGTGACATGATCTTTTGCTCCGACCCGATCTAAAATTGGCTGAAGTATTTTTTTCTGCTTTTTGCTACTTTTGACGCTACTTCGAATACCACTTAAATGCCCAAAGCTGAGTTATAAGAATGATGCTCAATCCCCATTTCCCCTCCAACAGGGCGTGACAGTCTAGGCATTCCTGTGGGCACGGGCTAACAATGACTATACCATAATCATTGTGGCCATGAATGATTATTCTTTAACACCGGTAACACTGCCATTCTTTAACACCGGTTTCGCTGCGCTGAGCGGTGGCCGTCCCGTTTGTTGGATTCTACGGCTGGCTGGCGGAAAGCGTTACCGGCCGCCCGTCCACCGCCCGCGGGCCGGACCGAGCGGTCCCGCTGACCCTACCTGACCTGAGCCCGGCGCGATATGGGACGGGCAGACGGGGGTTCGGCTCAGCGAATGCAGCGCCCACTGGTGCTGGGGACTTTTTTAATAGACCTACTGTACACCGATTTTCAGCCAAATCGAAATACCCGCCGTTTCCCGTTAAAATGTTAATTTGCCGTTAACTCGTTAACGGTGCAAAATACCACCCCAAAGAGGTACAGTCCACAGCAGAAGTAATGTGCGGTTTAAGTCATGGGTATGTTCTGCTTCTGAAGCTTAGGAACGATTAACCAGACTACAATGAAACTTTGAATGTAGCTTATATGTATCGTCACCCTTGCAGTTGCAACTTTAGCTATTGACATCTCAGATGTTCCGATCACTCCGCATTAAACAATCGCCAGTCAAAGCCAACCGTTGAGATTGGTAAAACCCTACATTACTTTAGCGGTGGGCTGTACATTTTCGGAATCAGCGTATCGAGGAGGCCCTGCATACCGATTTTCAGGCAAATCGAAAGACCCCGCCGTTTCCCGTTAAAATGTTATTTGGTCGTTAACTCGTTAACGGTGCAAAATACCACCCTAAAGAGGCACATTATCGGAATCAGCGCATCGAGAAGGCCCTGTACACCGATTTTCAGCCAAATCGAAAGACCCTGCCGTTTCCCGTTAAAATATTAATTGGCCGTTAACTCGTTAACGATGCAAAATACCGCCCCAAAGAGGCACATTTTCGGAATCAGCGCATCGAGGAGGCCCTGTTTACCGATTTTCAGCCAAATCGAAAGACCCCGCCGTTTCCCGTTAAAATGTTAATTGGTCGTTAACTCGTTAACGATGCAAAATACCACCCTACAGAGGTACATTTTCGGAATCAGCATATCGAGGAGGCCCTTTATACCGATTTTCAGGCAAATCGAAAGACCCCGCCGTTTCCCGTTTAAATGTTAATCGTTAACTCGTTCACGGTGCAAAATACCACCCCAAAGAGGTACATTTTCGGAATCAACGCATCGAGGAGGCCATGTACACCGATTTTCAGCCAAATCGAAAGACCCCGAAAATTTGCTGCTGAAATCGATATATGCTGCTGAAATGTTAACGGATCGTTAACTCGTTAACGGTGCAAAATACCAACCCAAAGAGGCATATTTTCGAAATCAACGCATCGAGGAGGCCCTGTTTACCGGTTTTCAGCCAAATCGAAAGACCCCGCCGTTTCCCGTTAAAATGTTAATTGGTCGTTAACTCGTTAACGGTGCAAAATACCACCCAAAAGAGGTACATTTTCGGAATCAGCGCATCGAGGAGGCCCTGTTTACCGATTTGCAGCCAAATCAAAAGACCCCGCCGTTTCCCGTTAAAATGTTAATTGGCCGTTAACTCGTTAACGATGCAAAATACTCCCCAAAGAGGTACATTTTCGGAATCAGCGTATCGAGGAGGCCCTTTATACCGATTTTCAGGCAAATCGAAAGACCCCGCCGTTTCCCGTTTAAATGTTAATTGGTCGTTAACTCGTTAACAGTGCAAAATACCACCCCAAAGAGGTACATGTTCGGAATCAGCGCATCGAGGAGGCCCTGTATACCGATTGTCAGCCAAATCGAAAGACCCCGAAAATTTGCTGCTGAAATCGATTATATATGCTGCTGAAATGTCAACGGATCGTTAACTCGTTAACGTTGCAAAATACCACCCCAAAGAGGCATATTTTCTAAATCAACGCCTCGAGGAGGCCCTGTATACCGGTTTTCAGCCAAATCGAAAGACCCCGCCGTTTCCCGTTAAAATGTTATTTGGTCGTTAACTCGTTAACGGTGCAAAATACCACCCCAAAGAGGTACATTTTCGGAATCAGCGCATCGAGAAGGCTCTGTACACCGATTTTCAGCCAAATCGAAAGACCCCGCCGTTTCGCGTTAAAATGTTAATTGGCCGTTAACTCGTTAACGGTGCAAAATACCACCCCAAAGAGGTACATTTTCGGAATCAGCGCATCCAGGAGGCCCTGTATACCGATTTTCAGCCAAATCGAAAGACCGCGCCGTTTCCCGTTAAAATGTTAATTGGCCGTTAACTCGTTAACGATGCAAAATACCACCACAAAGAGGTACATTTTCGGAATCAGCGCATCAAGGAGGCCCTGTATACCGATTTTCAGCCAAATCGAAAGACCCCGCCATTTCCCGTTAAAATGTTAATTGGTCGTTAACTCGTTAACGGTGCAAAATACCACCCCAAAGAGGTACATTTTCGGAATCAGCGCATCGAGGAGGCCCTGTATACCGATTTTCAGCCAAATCGAAAGACCCCGAAATATACTGCTGTGAGGCTGATATTCGTTGCTGCTGAATTGATAGACGTCGTTTCTTCGCATGTGCAAAACCAAAAAATATTTTTGACAATTTTGGGATGGTGGATGATGCGGTTTTCTGTTTTCGCTTAATCATTTTAAATAAACCCATCAACTGGTGATTTTGAAGAAGAAATTTAATGTCAAATTCTACTTTGATTAGTGATTGGTATCAGCCATTTTTGATAGCTTCTTGAGTAATGAATTTGAATTGGCATCACAATCAGCATTGCTGT
Organism: Amphibalanus amphitrite; assembly: GCF_019059575.1. NCBI lineage: Eukaryota > Metazoa > Arthropoda > Thecostraca > Balanomorpha > Balanidae > Amphibalanus > Amphibalanus amphitrite. The sequence goes on along the minus strand of NW_024882737.1, from coordinate 184,154 downwards.
CGTCGTTCATGTTCGTGTTGTGCTTTTCAAAATTGAAATAGGCTGGCAGCATTCGATATTTATTAAGATTGTAGGGTTGTGGGTATTTGTTTACTTGAGGTCCGCAAAACAGACGGATAAATAAAAGCCATTCACAAGATATTCTAAGACGGTCTTAGAATAAAAGAACTAATAGTATACTAATCTTACTAAGACTTAGCAAGATTAGTAAGGTCTTAGTAAGACCTGATTTCATTTTGATTTCTGATACTTATTCTGTCTACAAACAAATTCAAAAGCACCAGTACACTATTTACTCAAGGCCATAGGTACTAGGTAGCGACACTGAGCGATTTGTTTACAGCCAGTTTTGATCCCGATGACACAAATGTGTCGTCACAAGACAAAACAGTATGGCCACCTCTAATCAGAACCAAGTGCAAGCAGTTCCTAGATGTAGACAGCACTGACGTCACCAGGATTGAAACCAATGGCATCAGTACTGGACCTATGGCGAAGCAAAGTAGACCCCCCTTCAGAAGGCATGTCATGTTTGGTTGTTAATGGGTGTGGTTTCTTGTTTTACAGGTATCAAGCTACTAACACACTGCATTGATTGCAATATTGCATAGTGCAAACTGCACATTTTAGAGTTAAGGACCATATATTTACCCAAATCAGTTGGGGAAACTACGAGGCGAACGTCAAAAAATGGATTGGTCAATAAATGGACTTTTGATGACCATATATGGGCATAAATGCAGCCCCGCTACTAGGGGTGAAAAACGGTATAACGAGCCGTACTTGCGGTATCGCGTCCACTTAATGGAGAGAAAAGGCTTCCATTTTTCACTAGGAATTGGTGTGATTTGATTAAATTCGGCGAATTGACTCGAAAATGGCGATAGGAAAACGGCTTTTCTGCAGGTTCTGGGCGTCGCAATCAGCTGGCCATTCAATAAATGGATTGGTTTTATGAAAGAAAACTGTTAAAAAGATTTAATTTAATTACAATAAACAAAAATATTTAATTCTAAACAGTGGCGGCGCCACGAATTTTCGCCAGTGGGGGCAAGCTTGAGACTGACCCGACTGTTGTCTGATAACGCCGATCTGCAAAATCCATGAGCACCTTGTCCCTAGATGTTGTCATTCAAAATTATTTTGGTTTCAGGTTTCATGCATAGACGTATTGAGTTTAACCATGCATTAACCCTCGCGGGCCCGGAAGGGGGGACATGCCTAAGAGCTGGACTTTTTGCACGCGTTCCCCGCCAGGGGGCGCCACTGAGGAAGCACCCTCTGACGTCACGATAAAACTGCGCGCACTGTGCGCACGGTTCTGTAAGCAAGTAATATAGTGGTGGTTTCATGGTGGAAATTGGAATAAGTATTTTGACGTTGTAAAATTTCAAGCCGTTTTTGTGAAATGAATTAGTAAATGCATTTTAAAAGTATTTATTAAAAGCGTGGAAGGAGAATAATTAGAAGAAGATGCATATTTTTGTTCCAATAGCTTATTATGTGAGACATGATCGGTAATAACGGGTACTTCTAAGAAATAGTGAACAAGTACCAAACAGCCTACTCGGCTACGATCGTCAGCTGTCCTTTGGAGCTGGACTTCAACGCTGTAAAAAAAATGTGTGCTGAATTAATTTTTAGTTTCACCAAAATATAAGCAATTTATCATCTCCTTTTCACTTTTGTAATTATTGTTGAGTGAAGAGACATGTTGCTAGTTCTGACAATACAAATTATTAAATAAATAAAAAAACGAAATGCGACGGTAAGTATCTGCTACTAAATTATCACTTAAACTAAATACATGGAGAATCTTGCTACCATTGCTTATAAAACGTGCTTATCAATACACAAATGTTTTATTTCAGACAAGAAGGATTTATTTGCCTGAAGTCTTGCGTCATGTGCTACTGCTTTGATTCCAAAGACGCTCTCCGGGTCGGGGTAATTTAGTTCTTCATCGATCGATAAGAGATTTTGATTCCATTGATATCCAAATTGATAAGCTCGGCACCATGGAGTAAGGGCGTCCCCACAGGGGTGACGCAGGAAATATGAATGGCGTTTACACCGACAGTAGTTTCCCACAGCCGGCAATGGGAATCTCCTGTCGGTGTAAACGCTACTAGGTATAGTCCCATCCAACTCAAACACTGGGGAATATCCCCGCACTTTTGAGGACGGAAATATATGGACCTGCTCGAAAAATAGCGGACAAAATACGGCGAGCTTTCAGTTTTATGGTTAGGTCTCCCTTCCGAGGCACATATTTACGAGGGTCATATTCCCCCGGCGTCCTGATGATCGGCGCCCAGCTCAACGTCGAAGGCGCCCTGATACGCGGCACTGCATCTGTGAAGGTGCCCAGGCTGCTGCTGGTCGAATTTTGGTCGCCTACTTAACAAAACCTCCGTTGGTGCCATCTCAGTTTCCTCGAGGTCAGGCAACCTTCCCACGCCGTTGGCTACCTTGGCTGGCCGGCGACTCGTTCCCCTCGTGGCGACGCTCTTGACATCCAGTCAAAAGTTGGAGTGGCTGGCGCCCCCAGTGGGGGCCGGGGAAGGGGCAGTGGGCCTCCACGTTGCTCTCTTCCCGAGCCTATGGTGACTTGGCTCAACTCTCCTCAATAGAATCTGGATTCTGCACGCTGTATGAACATGGGCGTATTGTATTTTATTGTATTGAACAATCATGAGCGATCCACATTCTGAAAGTGCGTGGCGATTACTGCTCAGACACCACTACGGACAATACGGACAGTGGCCGGGTGTGACAATCAGTAGTGCCATTCATATAGAGGGTGTCATATATGAGCGGAGAGGCAACAGCACAGCTGAGCGGAGAGACAACATTAAAACAACAGTACAGCTGACGTTGCATGGAGCTGCAGGCAACCGGACAGCGGAAGCTTGCGAAAAATAAACAATTTGTCACTTCAACGTATAAACAATAGTAAAAGCAACATAAACACATATTCTCATGGTCGAACCCATGCACTAGCGGCTCACGGCGGGCACAGGCGCGCAGAGCGGTAGCGGCACCGGATCACACGTCATGGGCGTTGTCTCAGCATAGGTTGTTATGAGCGGAGAGGCAACAGCACAGCTGAGCGGAGAGACAACATTAAAACAACAGTACAGCTGGCGTTGCAATGGAGCTGCAGGCAACTGGACAGCGGAGGCTTGCGAAAAATAAACAATTCGTCACTTCAACGTATAAACAATAGTAAAAGCAACATAAACACATATTCTGATGGTCGAACCCATGCACTAGCGGCTCACGGCGGGCACAGGCACGCAGTGCGGTAGCGGTACCGGATCACACGTCATGGGCGTTGTCTCAGCATAGGTTGTTCGCAATCTAGTTGAAGCCTAAGAAGACGGCCAGTGGGGTCTCACTGCTGCTGAGGCGACCTCGGAGACGATGCGTCGCCCCTCCTGTCGGCGACCTGCGGTGAGCAGGACTCCAGATAGCTGTCTGGCACGTTGCCGACACTGCCAGACGCTGTCAGCAGGCCTCACTGCTGCAAGTGATGTGCAGATGGACGCCAGGTGACTTCGTCTGCAGGCGATTCCGGAGACCGCGGCCTCACCAGGCAGCGCCACCTGCATCGCCATGTCGGTGTTTCTAGAAATGGAAAAATAACAGTATCGGTGAAGGACAAGCAATACAATGTATTCTGTTTTCCTCTCTTGCAGGTATACGTAATCTACAATTATCATTGTTCCTATTTCATTCAACTGAACCTGAAAATTCCATATTGGCACATTGTTTGACTAAATTTGTGTAGTTGGGAACAGGGGCGACGCCACGGTGCGACGACTGGAGGGGACATTGACCATTTTGGAGGGGACGAGGACCATTTCAAGTCGATTCTTTCCATGCAACGCCATAGGCGAAATGTTAAAATTTTAAAAAGTGGAGGGGACGAGATCCCCTCCGTCCCCCCCCCCTGTGGCGACGCCCTCGGTTGGGAAGCAGATTGTTTGAAATACATGTTTGGCTGAACAATGCGGAAAATATTTCATTGATCACTATAGCTGCAACAAAAATACTGAGACAGAAAACATTTGCGCTTACCTGGCTCCTTAGTCAGTCCCGCACAACGGAAGTGGTACCATTTATCGCAGCCGTCGCATCCGACCATCGGTGCTGCACTGATGCTGCTGCACTCCCCACATTCCCAGTACCTTAGGAGCGTCTTGGCTGTGAAAAGATTACATGAGTCATGGCGCATACATGAATAGTAAGATGTTTTATATGTTTAACATCGCATAGCAAAGACACAACAGCTGGGAGTCAAGTGTAAGCCAAAGTGTAAGCCCTGCCATGTTTTGCAGACTGGATTTTAAGCAAGAAAAGCGTTGCTAAAAATGACGCTTGACGAAGCCTCATCCTACTGGGCTGTCTGACATGTCTCCCTGTAAAAAGCATGTGGCCCTTATATTGTATATATGATGAATATGTTAATAATGCAGAGAAAACACAGTATAAATTATACCCAACATTTCATCTTAATCGACTTTGTCAAGGGTGTTTGAACAGCTTGAGATGAGTGAAGTGTAAGGGTACCTAGGTACATCTGAAAATAAACTGAATCTGCGTTCAATAAACATTGATTTTGATAATACATTTCACAAAACAACTGCTAATAACAATCATACTAAAATAGCACGACAGATAACTAACAATCGCATGAAGAACTTCTTGATTCGCCTTGACATCAACATTTGTCGTCCGAACGAATGTTGTGAAGTTACACATTTGTCTTTTCTGCGCAGCATTTGTGTTTGCCATTTACCGCACCAATGTTCGCCAGCGGTGGTGACTTTTCCTTACCTGCTCACGAAACGTCACACACGACATGACGTCACCTGAAGACGTCATCAAAAAGTCCAGCTCTTAGGCGTGTCCGGAAGGGGGGGGGGGCGTTTTTCGCCTCCCCTGACGAATATTTGCGATACCTCACGAACGCTTCGGGATAGAAAGACGAAGGGTGCGTTCGGAGAGGCAGATTCCCGGGGAATATTCCACGCCGGCATGAAATTTCCGCCGAATGTGCCGTTCGGAGAGCGATTCCCGGGGAAAGTTCCACGGAACGGACGCGGAAAGCGCGGAATCTAAAAAGCATCTCACGCGTCGTTCCCGTCAAGATGGCGGCGCCCATCGGTATGCTCGAGTGAGTATATTATTGAATATACCTAAATGGATATTTCTTGCGTTTGTTTCCACCCTGATCAGTTTTATTGCAAATCCAACAATTGATAATGCTTACTCAGTTGTGTGATTGTCCTCTGAAGCAATGAAAACGATAATTTGAAGTGTTGTGTTGTGTGTGTTTGGGGTGGGCGGGGAGGGGGGGGGGGCACGGTACAGATATGGGACTTTTTGAAAATAATTGTGATTTTTCTTAGTTGTTCTTTCTTCAAGAGCTTCATTCTTATTACATCTTGCCAAAGATGTAGCGTTCCAAATAACCAAATAACCCAAATAACCCAAACAAAATCCCACGAACTCAACTTGGCGCAGTAGCGGCGATCCTTGAAATTGGCGGTATGGAATGTCCCTCTCCGAACGCAACACGGGGAATTTTCACGATGACGGGGAATATTCTGCGCTCTCCGAACGCACCCGACACTTGCTGTACCTTATCCCCCCATTAATTTGACATCTTTTGAAGCAAAAAATTTGCACCTAGCCTCCTTGATAATGTCTCAGGGCCGATTTTTCTAGACTCCTGCACGGCAAACTTCGGCGTCACAGACGTGAACTTCAACCAGGTGCCAAAAATTGAGTTTTAGAGATAAAGACAAATTACGAGCACGGTTGTGTAGCATTTGACCTAGAAAAAAAATATTTAAGTAACTTTGGTGACCTGAGGTCAGAGGTCAGGGCAACGACCCCGAGCTGGGGCTTTAGTTTCTTTTTTCGCAAATAACTTCAACAAAAATGGTCCTGGAGCTACGGCAGTGGTACCTTCACATTAGTCTTGTCGAGACGCGTCGAATGACATATATTGTTTGGAAAAGGTCAAGTTTTATGTTGACCTCATGTGACCTCGAATGACATTTGGTTGATTTTTTACACATGGAAGGTCATTTGTGATGATTTCGTAGCCGCTGATCACGATTCTGGGCCTCTGGCATCCATTTTGCTGTAAGCATTCATTTAGAGCCTCAGTATGGCAAACATGGCTTAATTATTATGCCTGACTTGAATAGTGAAATAGCCTCCAGCAAGGATACTCTCTTGTGACTTTGACCTTGTAGCAGCCTTGTATCGTAAGCTAAAGCACAAATAGGGGTCCGCTAAGCTTGAAAACATATTAAAACATCTCGGAATTTAGTATACAAGATATAAGAAAAAGTGCAAAGTTTGTGGTCAATTTTGAGCATGATCGTGACCTTGAATTTGAATGTTATGCACATCATCGGAATCCACGGATTCTCTTCTTTTGTCCAACATCCCTTTTAGCCGATTTTATGCACCATGCCGTCCTCTGGAACACGTACTTTGAGACCACTACATAAATGCCGGTTTTTGCCTTTGACCTTGAACTCTGACCTTGAAAACTGACCTGAGGTCAAAAAGTTTAGGTGCTTTAGAATCTTCTCATAGATACTTTTCGTTTGGTACCATTTTTGTTTCCGTAGCTGCCTTATTAACCCGCGCCCCACTGGGGTCTGTGTATAACACGCCCTACTGGGGGGGGGGGGCTATTCATAGCCCCCCCTCCTAACTCCAAAACTACTGGGCCGATCGTCAAAATTCAAACGGCGTCTGATAGCCCCGGAAAAACTGTCGAGCAAAACCTAATTTCATTGACCTCGAGGTCACCGATGACGTCACAGGTCAGGTCAAAGTAAAAATTATTAGCATTTTGGCTTGTTCACATTTTGGGCTCTGGCCGCCGTCTTACAAGTCAGATCAGGCTAATTTTTGATTTCCACACTCGTGAACAGATGTTCTAGATACCTTGAGGGTGCCGAACTTGTACTTTGATTTTCAGGTCAGGGTCAGGTCATCACAGGTCACGAAAATATTATATCATGCGCCGGTCACGTGACACATGTTTTATGGTCCATTTAGGCCATAGATTTCGAATTTGATGTCGTCTGTGTCATTCGAGGTCATTTTGAGTCGAATTTAGCTTAGGTCAGGTCACTTTCAGGTCAAAAAAGGTCAAATTTTGAAGGTAAAATTTTCAACAATAAAGGTGTCTATTGGATGCAGTTTGAGCTCAGGAACACGATGGTGCCATTTATATTGGTGTACGATGTCAAATACGTACTGAAAAATTGATTTGAAAAATTAATAATTGTGAATTTTTTGCAATAATGCGTATAACTTGGCCATTTTTGAAGATATTTAGCTAAAACTTGCTAGAGTTAGTCATGAACATGCGTTCTGTCACATATATTCCGTTTTTTTTCGAAAAGTCAAAAACGTTTTGAAAAAAAAAAATATAAAAATATAAATTTTGAATATTATTATATACAATTTTCGAAATTTTCAAAATTTTGAAAATCCGAGATAGCAGTTTGATAGCGCGGTCAATTCTGAGTCCTTTCATGCAAGGAAATTGGATCTAGCTTAAAAACTGAGCTCTTGGGAGCGATTGCCGTGGTTCAATGTTTTGCGTCGAAATCGGACGAACATGACGTCACTCTGACGTCATTTCCGGCCAGCCTATGGTAGCTACGAAGTTCAAATTTTGACACAAGGTGTCAAATTGATGCAGCCGAAGGTACCGAAAGTTTCGCGTCGATCCGTCAAGCGGTTTGGAAGTTATTGCAGAAAAACGGGAGGAGGGGCTATAAATAGCCCCCCCCCAGTGGGGCGCGGGTTAACGGAGTTAAATAGGGGGGGGGGAGGGCTACCCCTGGCTGCGGTGGTTAGGATTACCCCCGGGCCCGGCCGAAATAAAACTATAAAACTAGATTGCGAGACACAAAACTGTGAAAACGTTATGTTGTTCGTTGAGATGTAAAATGGTGTGTTCCTCAAAACTATAGTCAGTGCCTATTTCTCCTTTTCCCCATAGTACGTATATATGTGCGATTCTCTCACATACGATTGATATAGGTACGAGAATAAGCTCCATTAGGGCGACCCACATACAATTCCAGATAACCCGGGAGATACATACCTATCACATTTTGTCATACCTCTCTGAGCTCAGTCTCAGTCTAAGGGTTCCCAAAAGAGGGTGATCTCTTCTCTGGCCGACTTTTGATAAACTGCTTCTCAACCTCCTCGAGATCAAGCTCGAGGGCAGCCTTTTGGTGAATGAAAATGAGTAGGAGAATGAGTGGGAGTATAGGAGATATGCGACAGACGATCCGAGAACGAACGTTCTGCTGACGCACTTGATACGAGGACCGTCAAAAACAGGCGTACTACCATAACCGCCTATAATGAATGTTGCACCGGTCTTCTGTTCCCATACATCAGCCAAACTTTGTGGGGGCAAAAACATAGTCTTGCCCCCACGGCCTCCTGCCAGTGGGGGCAGTCTGCCCCCACTGCCCCCACGGTGGCGCCGCCCTTGATTCTAAAATAATAACTTAACTACAATTAGAAAAACCATAAACAAAATAATAAAAATAATGACATTTTTAAACCACGGTACTGCTTACATTTTTTTGGCGCGTGTGTTTCAATCCGCCATATTTGCCAATCACGGTTTGACCTTGCGTTGTAACTCTGCGATTTAGAGCCGCCAATTAATTATGCACCGGGTGAGTGTAGGCCTTGTGTGGTTAAAAAACATCCTTATGCCTTATTTTTTCATTTGAATGCTAAAATTCATTGAAAAGATGAAGTTGTCTGATTTTATGACCATATATGGTCATCGCCCCGCCCACTCCAGACGCTGATTGGCTAATCCAATTTTTGTTTGGCTCCTCGTAGTTTCCCCAACTGAAATATGCCAAATATGGCAGAGATGTCTACTGAGTCAATGTCGGTTCCCATCACTTGTCTTCATGTCATTGATAACTTTCTACTTGTTGGTGAGTATGCACATGTATATTTTCTTTTATTCATGCTTTCTTCTAAGCTGTCCCACTCTTTTCTAACTCTGTTCTTGTCGTCTCCACACATTTTGTTTTGACATCTATTTATCAGTTTTTGCAATGTTAGCTATGATATTGAACTGACTGCAGTTTTGTATGTTTTGTCATTTGTGCAGCCACATATGGAGCATTATTGAAACAAATTCGTCCTGTCATAGCCCATTAGGGGAAGGATAGTAATTAAGGTAAACGTGTATTACCTAGTTAGAATAAATCATGGGTGTTATTACATATTAATTAAACTATAACTTGTCAAAGTTGCTATTACTTGTCAAAGTTGCTAGCAACCTTAATCCTCTGAAAAGATTCCCCTTTCCTTCAAAGTTCAAAGGCACCATGTTCATTCTGAGCTCAGCTGATGTAAGTCCCTTGTCTCTGTCTCACAGGGGAGGGTGGCTGCGTTCGCTGCTATCAGCTGGAGAATGGCCAGGAGCTGAGTCAGCTGACTGTGTTTACCGGTGCTCGGGTGCACGGCGTCACCGAACTGCCAGTGCACAATGCTGACGACAGCGGAGCTCCGCCCGAACACCGTCAGCTGATTGTCTATGGTGGCAAACAGCTATGCCAGGTGTCCCTGGACACGGGAGGATGGTGAGAGTGAAGGGCCAGGGGGCTGCACAGCCGGGGTTTGGAGGCTGCTAGATCATGAGAAAACAAACTGATCATTCGGCGCTACTTTTCACATATTTGATCATTTGATCTTGTGCAATGTGCATCATTAGTAGTTCCATGATTTATTTTAACTAGGTAATAAACATTTACCTCAATTAGCCCTCCCCTATGGGCTATGGCAGAACGAATCATATCATGTGCATCATTAGTAGTCCCGATACACAAATCCGGCAGTGTTACCGACCCATGTAATTACCGCCCGGTGTCCGTCTTACCCGTAGTCGCAAAGTTAGCGGAGAGTGTAGTGTGCGTTCAGCTGCTCCGATACTTGCTGTCACATTCGATTCTGACCGATGTGCAACACGGTTTCCGGCCTGGCCGACATACCGAGTCGGCGATGTTAGATGCGGTTAGCCACTTCATGGATTGTTTAGATAAGGGTCAAATTGCGTGCTTAACAACAGCTGACACCAGTAAAGCTTTCGATAGTGTTCAGCATCAGCGGCTAATTGAGAAAATGGGATGGTATGGTATCCATGATCACTGGTTCAGAGATTGGTTAGAAGGGAGAAGTCAGAGGGTAAAGGGGGGCAAAAATTTACTACCCATCACCCATGGCGTGGTACAGGGGTCTTTGCTCGGACCCGTTCTTTTCACAATTTTTAGTAACGATTTGCCGTGTTATGTAGATGACTGTAAACTTGTAATTTACGCAGATGACGTGCAATTCGGTCATAGAGGTGAACTGCAGCAAGTGTCGGAGCTCGAGAATAGGGTAGAGAACACTTTCAATTCTGCTCAGTGGTGGTTCATAGCCAACAGCCTCAAAATTAATCCCACGAAAACGGATCTCGTACTAATTAAATCTAGCAGAAGGAATGTAAATTACCCATTTGCACTAAAAATTGGGAACGTAAGAATTGAACCTTCTTTGTCAACGAAGGTTTTGGGAATGGTAGTGGATAACAACCTTACTTTTGAAGCCCACATTTCAACAGTCATTAAACGTTGCTACGCGACGATAGGTGGTCTCGCCAAGTTTTCCCGATCGTTGCCAGACAGTGTCAAGAAAATGTTAGTGGAAACTCTTGTCATCCCCCATCTGAGTTATTGTATGACCGTCTGGGCAGGTTGCGGGAAAGGTCAAAAACGGCGTTTGCAAAAAGTTTTGAACCACCGTGCACAAATTGTAAAGGGTGTTCGTCGATCCGCTCATGTGACCCCGTTGCTACGCGAATTAGAGTGGCCGAGCATCAATGACCTGATCGCGGAGCGAGACATGGGAATGCTGCACTGGCTGATGACAAACCAGCACGCGCCTGTCAGTTTGCGAGAGAATGTGGTACTCCGTGAGAGAGTATCAGTGCGCAGTACCCGAGCAACCGAGGCTGGCCAGTTGCAGCTGCCGAGGGTGCGCACGGAGCACGCCCGCCGCTATTTCAATTTCCGGGCAGTATCTCTATGGAACGAGGCTCCAGCCGCAGTAAAAGAAACAACAAGCACTGCACTTTGCCGTAAGAGAACTAGGAAATGGCGCCTCGAGGCTCGAACTAGACGATAGGTAGACAGGGGATATGGAGCCATGGTTAACGCAAGCTTGTTTTTAGCTATGTAATAGGTGTATTATGTCTTTTGTTTTTATTAGATTAGATTTGTAGTTGATGTTTTAATGAGTGTATGATCCTGTAACAATGACACAAAGCTAGAAAAGCCGCGCAGTGCGGAAAGCTTTAAGAAATAAATGATGATGATGATGATGATGATTAAATAAGCTTATCAAAGTTTTGCTCGAGTTGTCGCTGTCGGAAGATTATGTTGCATTGACGTGGTCAGCAGAGTCCTGTCTACCTTCCAACTTCATAACACTCAACCCCCAGAGTTGTCACCCCATTGCGCGCTCTGACCCGCCTCACTCCCACCTCTCCTCCCCCAGTCTGCACGTGGTCCGGCCGGCGGTGCACCTCACCAGCTGGCTCCTGGACATCGCTCCCCTCCCTGAGGGCGCTCTGGCCGCCCTGGACACACACGGTCGACTTCTGCGGCTGGCCAGTGACCTGAGCGGCCAGGTGGTGCCACCGGTTCGCTGCCCCGACAGGTGTATTCTGTATAGTGGAGCGCTGATGCCTCCGGCCACATGTGCGGATAGTCTGCTGGCCTTTTGTGGTACAGTATTCTGTCAGGTCAGTGAAGTGAGGGGGAGGTATGCTTAGGTTTGGCTATGGTTACACGTATTAGACTATAGACTGTAGCGGTAATTTTTTTTACAGAATTTTAATCTGAGGTTGGTCATGATAGAACCGTTTGGTCCGTTTTTTTCCCAGTCTTTGATTGGATTTCTTAGGTGGTTGCGGGCTGCTAGCAACAATTTCCTTACTTCAGTCCTTGCAGTGTGCTGTATCGTTTATCCATCGAAGGGCTTTTTTGACCGACGTCCACCGTTGCCGGCAGGTGCTGATTTGGGAGCCTGGTAACGGCGACTGTGACGGGCCGATCCTCCACCGTCTGACCGGTCACACGGGGGTCATTTTCCGACTGACGCTCTCCCCAGCGCGCGACTCTCTGCTCTCCTGCTCTGACGACCGGTCGGTGCGGCAGTGGCGGCGCGTCGGCGGCGATTGGCTGCGCGCCGCGCCCGCCGCCGCCGGCGCCCTGTTCGGTCACGAGGCACGCGTCTGGTCGGCGCTGCCCGTGGGCTCCGGTCGTGTCGTCAGTGTGGGTGAGGACTCGCGGGTGTGTCTGTGGTCGCCGGAGGGCCGGCTGGTGCGGAGGTGGCGCGCTCACGCCGGTGCCAGCGTGCGTGCAGCCGCGGCGGACCCGGCCGGCCGCTGGCTGGTCACCGGCGGCGGTGACGGCGCGGTGCTGGTATGGCCGCTGGTGGGTCCGCCGGCGCCGGCCAGCCTGCTCGCGGCGCCCGCCGGGGACAGAGCCCGCACGCTGCGGTCGCTGGACGGACACAGACAACTGCTCGTCACGGACGCCGGCCGGTTGCTGCTGCTGAGACGGGGCGGAGACGGAGGGGTGACCAGTGAGCTGGTGCTGCACGACCCGCGACTGGCCAGCTACGCTCTGCTGGCGGTCAGCCCGGACGGAGAGCGGGTGGCACTGGCTGGGATGCAAGGACACGTCATCACACTCAGAACAGGTCAGTGGAATTGCGGATTTGGTTTGGAGAGCTGCCTTACTGATGTGTCAATGATCAAGGCCACTTCAATAGTTTGTGCTTTCTTGTAAGAGGCTGTAATCTTTTGATTTGAAGCACTAAAACGAAAAAAAAATGATGGATATATTACAATGTCTGGTTTATTTATCTCTTGACGACGGCAATCAACGTCATTCCTACAAATTTTATTTGACGCTCCGCCTGTATCACGCCTGTATTTATGCAACGCCAGCTGCACTTGTCGCTATTCTCCTTGACCTATGGACCTGTCCCACTGACCCCTTGTGTTGTGCCGACCACAGACGGAGACCGCCTGGTACCGGCCGCCGACCGTCAGGTGCTGGACGGAAAGGTGTACAGTCTCCACTGGGTGGACGCGGGGCAACTACTGGTCTGTGACGGCGCCGGACAGCTGCACGTTCTCACAGGTGAGGTGGGTAGGACTGGGTTGGAGCTCAAAGCTTATGCCACTTATTATGGTGATTGGTGAAGGCCAGGATGAAGTACAGGGCCCTATGTATGGGATTGTAGAGAAATTAAGTGATAAGGTGGCTGGAATACAAAAGCTATTTTGGAGTTCAGCGGATTCTCGACAAATTTCGTCAGCTGCTGTAACTGCAGCTTCGCCCGTTTTCCGACAGATGTCGGTGGTGCGCTGTGTGTGAGCCGCCGGCACCAGCTGCCGCCCAGCAGACAGCGCTGGGTGACGGCCGCTGCCCTCTGTCCACCCGGGACACTGGTGGCAGCCGACAGAGACGGCTGGTTGTACGTCTTCCTCCCGGACAGGGTGAGAGAGTGTGGGAGATAGGCTGATGGACGATCAAGCATCTAGTACTCACCTTCGGGTCCAGTCGACGCACAGTTTTTGGCTCGTGGGCACATGCTTGCCTTACGACCCTTGCCACAAGGTTTGTGTGCTCCCTTTTGTTCCTATCGAGTCAGGTAAGTTACATGCTCTCTTCTCAGCATGCGTATATTGTTGGCTGCGCCTATACCAATTGCGGAGCTCGTTGTAAAGCTATAGCCTAATTCCATTTGTTTGCGAGCCTGGGCCTAGAATCTATAGTCAGCGCAAGACCTATCACCTACAGTACAAAAATTCTGTTTCGCAGCCATTTGCGAACCAGTGAGGTATCGGTCGTTGACCCCAATTCACGTTTCCTTCACAGATGGAGCCAATTCAAACCCTGCGGCGACTCGTCGGGCGCTACGGAGCTACCTCCATCACCCACCTCTCTGGTTCTGGACCAGATGTCGCTACCTGTCCCGGCCCGTCCGACTCCGGTCCAGATGTCGCCACCAGTCCCGGCCCGTCCGACTCGGGTCGTACGCTGCTGGTGACAGCTCGGGACGGTACTGCCCGCCGGCTGAGGGTCGCCGAGGACGGCCTGCTCCGTCAGACCGGCTGTCTGCGACTGCCCTGGGACTGGGCGGCGGCGGCTGTTCAGCTAGACGGTCAGCAGGCGGTCGTCGGATTCCATGGCGTGAGTTTGGGCAAGGCACTGATACTTTTTGTCTCGTTTTTCGTCTTGTCCGAGTTCGAGTAGGAGAGAATGGCTGGTGTGATTGTTAAGTGGTAGCTATCGCTTCATGGTAATCATTGCTGCACTGGATTTTTTTTTCGCTCGCAGAGTTATTGAAGAAGCAAAAAATGGAGAAGTGAACTCTAGATGGTCTGTTCAAAGAAATCCAGTCAGGCCATCTGCACTTTCCTGAGTGAAATTCGAGCCTTGCTAGCACTTTCCCCATCCCCTACTTTCATACACTATTCTGACACTCTTCATCTTCATCTCCCTCCTTCAGAATCAGCTGGTGTTGTGGTCGGTATCTGCCGAGCGGGAGCTCTGGCGAGTGGACTGCGGCGGCGGACACCGCTCCTGGGCACTCTCCGTCTCTCAGCGCCACTGCTGGCTCAGCTGGGTGACTGAGGGCAGCGTGCGGCACGTGACCTGTCCCCTGGCGCACCTTCGCACCACAGTCGTCATGGTAAGAAACAGGCAAGGTGTGTGGGGTGGGACAGACGACACGTGACCTGTCCTCTGGAGCACCTCCGCACCACAGTCGTCACGGTGAGAGACAGGCGGGGTGGGACAGACGGCACGTGACCTGTCCCCTGGCGCACCTTCGCACCACAGTCGTCATGGTAAGAAACAGGCAAGGTGTGTGGGGTGGGACAGACGACACGTGACCTGTCCTCTGGAGCACCTCCGCACCACAGTCGTCACGGTGAGAGACAGGCGGGGTGGGACACACGGCACGTGACCTGTCCTTTTGAGCATCTCCGCACTACTGGGCCCTGTTCATGAACCCCGGCGGTCGCTGCGGCCGCTGCGGTCGCTGCGGTCAGCCGGGTTATTACGTCACGGAAAGGGGCGGGGCTCATGTAGTATGACGAATGTATGACGTCACCTTGCTGCGGCCGCTGCGATCTCTGCGGCCGCAATCCAGCGACCGCCGAGCCGCAAGAAAACTAATTGCACTGAACTTGGCGCACTGAAGTCAAATAGGCGCAAGCCGTATTGCCATAGAGACGATTTTGTAAACAAATTATCTAGCGGTGTGCTTCAGTTGTAAACAATTGTCGGAAACTATTTCGGCAGCAGACGCTGTTCATAGAACGCTGCCGCGGCCGAGTGAGTGATGACGTTTCAAAAATGGGCGGAGCTTAGAGCCTGCGGCCGGCCGCAGCGGCCGAAGGGTTCATGAACAGGGCCAAGATGTGTGGGGTGGGACAGACGGCACGTGACCTGTCCCCTGGAGCACCTCCGCACTACAGTTGTCACGGCGAGAGATAGGCAGGGTGTGTGGGTGGGGGCGGTAGGGCAGTATTGTTGGATGCAGTGTACTGTATATTATTCTTAATCGTTCTTTCTTGCGGTGTCCCATAGAGTAACGTTCAGTGCAGTGGTACCTCTGACTCGTTTGTCCATGTCTTTCAGGCCGATATTCAGGGTAGCACAGTACCATAAGGTGGGGCTATTTGAGACAGTGGGGCTATTTGAGACAGTATTTAAAATCGCTATAAAATGAAGATCGTTTGATTTTTGTGTGATATTTTCGCTCAGGGAGGTGTGGAATTGAGCAGTAAATCGCCTGAGCAAAAATTAAGCATAAATATCAAATGGTTTTTATTTCATAACAATTTTAAATACTGTCTCAAATAGCCCCACTGTCTCAAATAGCCCCACCTTACGGTACTCTTACCTGCCTATGTCCCTACAAATGTTGGCATTCAGTTTAGCGGTACTTCTGGGCTCTGACCTGTCTGTTCTGCCTCCCCAGGCCGGTATTCAGGGCGGCGGCACGCTGTCGGCGGCGCTGCTCGGCTCCGCTCCAGACGGCGGCTCTCTGGTGGCTCTATCCGGTCAGGACGGCACAGTCCGCCTCATTTCCGCCGGCCCTGCGCTCTCTCCGTCCCTCCCACCCCTCTCTCCGTCTCTCCGTCCGCTCTGCACTCTGCGCGGTCACATTAGCGCCGTGCGAGCGGTGTGTGCCGCCGGTTCTTCCCACCTAGTATCGGCCGGCGGCCGAGGTCAGGTGCTCCTCTGGGGACTCACAGACGGCGGCACGGCGGCACTCCAACTCAGCGAGCGCAGGGTCAAACCGGAGAGTCGGCGCCGGGTCGAGGATACACCAGAGACCCGGTACATGGACCTGGCGGCACGTGTGGACGGCGGGACGGTGACTGTGGCCGCCGCCGGCTCCGACGGAATGGTCAGGTACGGATGAGAGGGAGAGGGAATGCTGCTTTTGGCTTTAGAATCATGCACAATGCTCCAATTTCTTACTCTATCATAAAAACATCGGATTTTTGTAACTTTTATGCGCTAGAGCGTGACATACGAGTATTTAGTCGCTGACCACGTGGCTGTATGCCCGCCACTTTGCAACCCCATGCTGTTCACTGTTCATGCTTAGTAACTACCTACTTCCCATTCTGTTCGCTGACCTGCCCATGCCCTCGGACTGTTCTCCGTACCGACTCCCCCAGGCTGGCTCATGCTCCTTGCTGACTCCCTGTCCGCACCCCCCAGGCTGTTCGCGCTCCGAGCTGACTGAGTGCGATTCTCACCCCCAGGCTGTTCGGGTTCCGTGCCGACTCCCCAATCCGTCCGTACTCCGTGCTGACTCCCTGTCCGCACCCCCAGGCTGTTCGGGTTCCGTGCCGACTCCCCAATCCGTCCGTACTCCGTGCTGACTCCCTGTCCGCACCCCCAGACTGTTCGGGTTCCGTGCCGACTCTCCGGCGCCACGCCTCTCGCTGCTGGCCTCTGTGCCCGTGGCCGACCGGTGCCTGCTGAGACTGCGGTGGCTGGGCTCGGAGCGGCTGGCGGTCGCAGGCACTGATGGCGCCCTCTGGCTGTGGGATACGCCGGTGATGACTCCAGGAGAGGAAGTGAGCGGGGTCGGGCGGGCAGGAACGGGGTCGGAAGAGTCTGATACGGAGTCAAGACTCAACTCTGGATTCGAACGAGGGTCGACACATGAGCTGGAAAGAGTGATGAAGGAAGTGAGACAAAAGTCTGTGGAAGAGTCGGCACTGGATTCAGAGGAGAAATCAGAATCTGTTCGGAATTCAGTACCAGACCCTCGCCATGATAGCAGCGAACCATCAGGCGCTATGGACCTCAGGTCTCACCCATCACACCCTGCACAGTCGCCCAGCGATCCTGTGGATCCTGTGCGTCTTCCATCGCTGCACCAGTCGGGCATTAACGCTCTGGAGGTGGCGTCCGACGGCGCGGGCTGCGCCACAGTTGTCACTGGTGGCGATGACGGCGCGGTCCGGCTGAGCGAGCTTTCTTCAGACGGGCGGCTGACGCGCCGAGCGGAGCTGGCTCCGGCGCATGGATCACAGGTCACTGGTGAGTTGGGTTGGGTGAGAAAAGGGTCTCGAGGGAGTTGGAGAGACTGCAAACTGTATAACAGAGTTACACCCCACACCCCTCAGTGTGAGGTGTAACTCCGGCTGTAGCAAGTTATTTTAGTTGTCTTTTATTGGTGTTCGCTTACTTTCCGGCTAGTGATCGATTGAAAGTGTTTGAATTTTACGGACGGAATCAGTCGTATAAAGGCAATTTACGACACGGCTGTATTCTTCTTTCATCGTCCGTTTGTTCCAACATAACATCTCTTGACCCATCGTACTTATGCCGCACACCCTGCACCGCATTGTGCCTTGTTTATAAAACAGTGAAGCGACTGACGTAGTACGACTACATGTTTATGTTTATGCACACAATTACAGAGCTAGACCGCCCCAGCCCGATGCCCTACTCTGTCGCAGATCTCCGTTAGAGGTGTACGTTACACCCCACCCTGTCCCCTCTGCGTCCAGGCGTGGCCATGCTGCCCGGCGGCAGTGTCCTCTCTGTCGCTATCGACCAGCGTCTCTGCGTGTGGCGGCGCCCGGCCGGCTCCGATATCCTAACGATGGAGGCCTGTCATCTCACACCGGTGGCCGACGTCAAGGGACTCCTGCACTGGACCGATCGACAAGGGTCAGTTCAGGCGCGACGCCGGGCTGGGGAAACGTGGTGGCGGTGGGGTGCTTTGTGCGCGTGGCTTTTATCATTTCTTTTATGGGCTTCCTGTTAATAAATAAATAATTTTGTAATCAAAACATCGCATTTATGTAGCAAAATATCTCCACTTTTTATATCCACTGCTACAATTTCCAATAGCACTTTGTTTCATTCTATTTTTACTCGTTAAATCATCCTAAAAGTTAATCATTGTGGCTGAAGTTCTTCACGTTCCCTGCGGTGCTGTGCATCTACTGATAGTATCGCTGACATCCGTCCGTGCCTGGTCCCGTTTCAGCCGCGACCTGGTACTGGTGTATGGGGAGGGTGTGGAGCTGGTGCGTCTCGAACTGACCGGGTCTGACCGGTCCCCCAACATCTCAGGAAGCCAACACCGGTAACACTTAGTGTGCTCTGTCCTGAAAGTGGCCTGTGAGCGTTCGGGAAAACACCTCCGGTAACACATTATAGTGTGCTCCGTCCTTGGGCGCAGTAGAGGAGGTGCCGGTGCCCTTTGTTAAGTGGCGTCCGCTCAGAGTCAAAGCTCAATGCACTATGCTAGTCAGTCACGACGTTACCATCATAACACTGCCAGAATGAGTCGCACTTGCGGTTCATTATTTGTCTGAATCATCAACTACAGTGTTGTGATATTGCTGACAATAGTTGTTAGTGTGTTACGACTTGTGAGTACCGGGCTGACCACATTAAGGCTGTGTCATTGTTCGTGGGTGTTTGGAATTGTTAGGGCCGTGAAGGGTGGATGTTGGTTGCTGTTGCCTTTTTGTGAACTTTGTACAGATAATTTGAGTGATAAATTTACTGATAAGGGACCAGCTGAGCTTGAGATGATTTTCCACGCATTTTTGTGCAACGGAAAGGAGATTTGTCACGGTTTTAAGCAGTACCTGACACCTGTCGCTCCTGATGTTTAGGTGCGAGGCGCGTGTGTTGTGTTTTGTATTTGTGTGACAAAATTGCTAATAATCACCATTGAAATTTTACCTGACATTTCCCTACGCAGTATAAACGAGCGGCTACCGTTTGCTTACGCTGAGGCGTCAACGATGAACCGATGAGCTCCAAACAAAAGCATGCCTACCACATCAAGTAATGAACGGAGATAGTTAAAATATGACAATCAGCGAGAGTTCATCTGCAGTTGTTCAAGGGATATTTGGGAGGAAGGTAATACAGGACGTAGAAAGATCGCGAGGCCTCTGTATTTGACGGATTTTTGGTAAGTCTCATCTGAGGTCAGATTTGTGACATGATCTCGGTATTAAAAATCAACGGGGAAACGTCTAAACTGTTAGTTTGGCGCCGGAAACGATCAAAGACCACCTGAAGGATATGGAACCGTGCTTTCATACAGTGTGCTTGGAAGGTCTAATGTTTACGTTTTGCATTGCACACCTGGCGTGACGCCATATATAACGTCACCGGTCATTCATGTCGCTTGAAGTCCTTTCACTTTTCATTAAAAAATGTTCGTTCAAATTGGGCAAGCAAGTCGGGGGAAGCCACCGTAGTACTGAGAAAGACATGCCAATAGTCAGCATGCAATGTGACATCCCTAGGCTAATTTTGTGACTTGAGCGGCTTTGACCTGTGATTGATCTGAGGTCAACACCAAGTTGACCTTTTCA
Organism: Amphibalanus amphitrite; assembly: GCF_019059575.1. Taxonomy (NCBI): domain Eukaryota; kingdom Metazoa; phylum Arthropoda; class Thecostraca; order Balanomorpha; family Balanidae; genus Amphibalanus; species Amphibalanus amphitrite. The sequence continues at coordinate 164,128 of NW_024882737.1, read as the reverse complement.
AAAAAGTATCATTCGACGCGCTATACGAACATGGTGATGCCAAAGTTGCCGTTCTGCGACCATCGTCGGCCGAAAGCGAACCCCTAGTCCCTACATTTAGGAACTTACCTGACCTCCGATGTCACCGGTTGACCTGATGCATTAAATTGGGTACTAGCCGCCGCGTCTCTTAGCGGCAGTTTGGCTCATTTCTTTCCGCGAAGCTCTAACTCACTAAGGGGCGAAATGGCGACGGAGCTTGCACCTCTCCAGCCCCACACCTTGGCCGGGATGTACAATGTACATAAGTAGAGAAGCGAATGGTCCTAGGATGTTGAACACTTTTTTTCAAACACCTTTTAATTATTACGGAGTTAACACTCTGAAATCAGTTCCAAGACCATATCCTCGCCGCCGCCTGCCCGTATGTAAAGCTTCCGGTCTCGCCGTAATGGTGGCAGTCTACCCTCAGCACTGTTTCTGTGTCGGTGTGTCCACCAGGAGGGCCGGGCGGCGACGGACCGTATCTATGGGACCGGGCGGGGGGGGGGGGCAATTACCCCCGATCGGTGACCATGAGTGTAATCCCCCCCCCCCTCCGACTGCGCATCGCTCCTCGACTACGGGCTGATCGCCGGTGCGCCGTCACGGCCGGGTATTGAGTGGCATGTGAATGGATCCTGAGCTCTGCGTAATGCTCAGGGGGGCCGCCGTCATTGTCACTGCTGATTGGCGGTTTGAGAAATGACTGTGGCGCTGGTAATTATTCGCTGAGGTTTGTGTCGAATGGAATCCAATGAAATTGGATTTGGATGAATATCCAATGGATGTCTGATAGGGTTGATGATGGACGGTGATTATTTAGCGGAACGAAACACAACGCCATTTCTTATATAAGGAAATTGTAAAAATATCCATAGTAACGAAAAAGTGCGAGGAGGCGTAGCCCCCTCCGGCCTCCCATGTGGCGTTCTTATGACGTTCGGAAGTCACTGGCGGATCTAAAGGGGTTGGGAGTATGCCTCACCCGCAGCAAGCACCTAATTTTGACCCGCAGAGTCTGAGACCGTCTTTCTAGATCCTCTCGATCCTTCTATGTCCGCAGTTGGCTTATCCCTCATATGCAGCTGATAAATAACGTAAATATGACGTCATGATCGGTGGATGCGCCAGTTTCGACACTCCATGGCACAATCAGGCCGGGAAGTAATACGTCATACAACCATGAGTTTGAGGGTACCGTGAGAAGCGAGCACATGTCTGATCGAGTGCTGCCATGGGCTGGCACCGGGAACTGACGTCCGTCCCTCTCACCATGGGCATTCGGCTGGCTGATCTGATCAGTGGCCACGGATATTTTATATATGTGTATGCCTCTGAACACCTTCATGGCTCTGACGGTTTTGATTTGAAACGGCCGGCGCAGTTTGAGATTCTGGTCGCAGTTCAGAAATGCATACGTGTATGATAATTTGATAAATCGCTCCTTCCAATATGTTAACTTGAATCGTAAAAAAAACATTGAAAATTTTAGGAGGCCCATAGAAGACATAAAGGAGTATTCAATATCTGCAATAAACTCCACACAATGAGCTATCGTATGAACGCCCTCGCCCAGTAAAAGTGTGCGAATTCAAATTGCAGCTGAAGAATAATGAATTAAATGAATTGTATTGCCCTTTGACTTTGATGTATTGAGCGCGGTACAAGACGTTTGTAGGAAGCGACTATTTTTTTTTTCAACCGCCTGCCAATATGAGACTAAATTGTTGGCTTTCTGGGGTGGCGTCTACTACCGTTTTGTCAAAAAATATGTCTACCGTCTATCAGATGATCTATGTATAGGATGACCCAAAATGACCTGGGGACTCCCTGTGCCGGCGAGGACTAAAGACAAAGACACTGTTGGTTTGCGCTTCTCTCTGCTCAGTCTCAGTTTATCGTGACACTATCTCAGCTGTAGCCTGTAGGGGTTATCGATTGGACGGTTTTTCGAGACTCCGACCGCTACTCTGGCTTTAAAAAAAAATAGACTCTTCCGAATCCAATGCAGAATCCGGGTCTTGCATTCTCTGAATATCCGTTCACAGTAAATATGTCTGTGATGCTCTTGATTTTACTTTTGCATGCCTTTGCGCATTCCAAAAGGCACCACTGCAATAGCGGATAGGTACCAGCGTAGCCCCCGTGTTCTGTCTTTCACACTCCCCCAATCCTCTGGAGCACGAGCAGGGCTTTAGCTTCAGCCTTCAACAAGGTCTGCCCTGGGCCCAATCTTACCAAATGCCGTAAATGCGCATTCACGGCATTTGGTAACATTCATAACTATTCAACAATCATTTATCCATTCATTCAGGCAACATTCATAATCATTCGCACCATCAAACGGGTCCACGTCAAAACAGCTAGTGACATTTGAGCTAGTGACTTTTGAGCTAGTACAGATCAGCTAGTGCCTCAAAACAGCTAGCGACAAAATCGCTAGCGTCAAAATAGCCAGTGAAACAAAATAGCTAGTACTTCAAAACAGCTAGTGCTATAATCGCTAGCGTCAAAATAGCTAATGAAGCAAAATAGCTAGTGCCTACGAAGTGCGAGCAGCTAGTGTGAATTCTTTGCCGACGGGTCCTTTAAGAAGATTGTGACATGAACATTGGCATTGAGGTGCAGGCCATGGCGCCAAAACGCGCGAACATTTCTTTAAGGCTTCAAAGGAAAAGAAGAAGGCTCGAAGGCTATGCACCAGAACCGGTTACTAGAGCAGGAATCCAAACGCCACAAAAAAAGAATTGTTAGGCTAGGAGAAGCAGTTGTAAGTACGACCTAATGACCGAATCATACTTTTGCGACCGATCAGATGCTTGACGAATTGGTGAAGAAGAATGCATGGATGCTCGAAGGTACTTTCAAAATCTGACCAGTAACTTTCAGTTTCAGTCAAATATGCAAGATTAACGTGGTTGTGCGCGGTGCTTTAGAGGGGCGCAAGTGGTCTCAGAGGGGCGTTTACGTCTTCTGGGAAAAACCTTTGGCAACATAGGTACCTACCGAAAATCTACGAAACTAAGTCATTTACGACAACGCACGTGTATACTTGACTTTGAATTTGGCCAACCTAGGGCCCTCCGCGATGTCTTTCCTACCATCTCAGTAGAGGGATTTTTTTCATTTGACTCAAGCCATTCTGCCACTAGCTATTTTGATCCACTAGCTATTTTGCTTCACTAGCTATTTCGACTCTAGTGATTTTGTCACTAGCTGTTTTGAAGCACTAGCTATTTTGCTTCACTAGGTATTTTGACGCTAGCGATTTTGTCACTAGCTGTTTTGAGGCACTAGCTGCTTTGCACTAGCTGAAAAGTCACTAGCTCAAATGTCACTAGCTATTCTGACGTGCACCCCCATCAAACACATTCGGCGGTATTAGTTGGGCACGAATAAAAAGAGAACATTCTATATTATTGCCGGTAACTTCGGCCAGTGCTGCCAAATCCTATTCACGGCATTGGTAAGATTAGGCCCTGGAACGGCCAAGGAGAGTAAGACTTTCCGACAAGCAACTTAGAGCACAAATTAGAGGAGATAAATGTCGACTCCGATTTTGGAAACAGAGTGGGAAAGATTTTGGCGACTCCGCCGACTTAAACTGTCAACTCTCACCTTCTCCGACTCCGACTCCACAGCATTGCCTAGAAGTTGAGTCAATTTCCATTTACCACTGATTAGAATATTGATCTTCTCTCCGTCAATATCATTCGAAGAAACACAATGCTGGAAACTTTTGCGAAGCATAGTGGCTCGAGTCGGGAAATTCTTCCAGTTGCAACCCTCTCTTTCCCCATGCAAAGCAGTGTGTCCAAGATTGTAATGTTGCGGGGAAATCCACCCATAACGAAAAGTATAATGACATCCTAAAAATGTAAATCAAAACATCCATACGGCAGTCACGACTCATAATAATAACCTCAAACCCAAACGTCTAGGAGCAAGAGAAACACAAACCTCGCAAACTCTCACAACACGCCAAGACAACCATTCGAATAGGTAACCAAAATGTTCAAATATATGAACCGACTTTAAAACCTCATTTAACATCCCGAATATCAGAATGCCTTCAAAGTTTTATCAGCATTTAATATTTCTACATCATTGTCTAGTGACATATATATAAAAACAGTGCTTAAAAATGGTCGAAGTAAGTTTTATGTAAATAACGACATCCTTTTCGGTCTTTTTTTACATCCTCCCCCTAACGTAAAATGAATTTAACCACACTGATGCAAAGTATTCGTTCCTAAGGAGATTCTTTTCCCGGTCGAGAACTCTGCTATAGCCGGCATTCTCCGCACTTCAAAAACCCTATGGTCGGGTGTGTCCCAATCGGTACCCGGTGGTTTTTGTTTGCGGCTCCCCTGCAGCCCGCCGTCTGCGGTCGGCCGGAGCCAGGGGCGCTCCCATCCTTTGTCCCCGGGCCGCGCGCGCCCTCGGGCGGCTCCGGCGGCCATCGGACGTCCTTGCCCACCGCGCCTCCCTCCTGATGACGCGACCTGCGGCCTCCCCGGCGGCCTTGTCCAGCGCGCATCACTGAACACGGCCGGACACAAATTGGGCCGGCAAATGACCGAACGTCAATGCCGCCGCCGCCGCCGCCGCTGTGTCGTCTGATGGACTGCGTAATGAACAGGACGAGCGGCGCGGCGCGGAGCCGTAATGCAGCCCGTGCGCTGGGTGGCCGAGGACACTACTGTGGGTCCGCCGGTGACCTCTCGTCACGGACTGTGACGGTCGCTGGTCACGGGCGTGACGCCGGCGGACGCTGCTACCGCCCAGTGACGACTACAGCCGTGAGTCTGAGTAATCACGGACTGCATATCGACCCCTTCCCGTGCGCGGTTGGCTGGGCCGCCCAATACTGATCGATCGCTGGAATGTGGTAATGGACCGTGGGAGTCTGTGGGCAGACGGAGCGTCGAGTGGGGAGGGGGGGGGGAGCTGAAGGGTGGCAGCGGCAGACGGTGGTCGCTGGGCAGTCCTGGCTGTGGGTCGTCCAATGTCCTGCGGCAGGGAAGGGGTTGGCAGGTGATGTCTGAGGACCACCGCAATTAGGGCGGCGGATAAAAAACTGCTTATTAGGTGGATATGCAGCTAGATTTGTGATATCTGACCAGTGACCTAGTCTGAGCGATAGCCAAATACCTATAATAATCATCAATGCAGATGATGGTGAAGAACATTTTTTTCAAGAACATATTTGTAAAACACATGTGTAGGTGATGATGTGAGAGGGCTTTTGGAGTGCGATGCCACTCTATCATACCATTTAAATTTAATAAAACCTTGTAAAGGCACTTCCCCATTTTTTAGTTTCATTCACGCCTGCCAAACTTCAAAAAACATAAATGCATCGGTCTCTTGAAACTACGCGCAGCACCTGGTGAAAATTAAAGTACCTAAAGAAATGACAAACCTTTAAAAAAATGATAAATCCAAAAGCCAACAAATAGGGCAGGCTTCAGACTACTGCAAAAAAAAAAAACCACTCAGTTTCATTCATCCTTGCTCCAGATATTAACTTGGAGCGTGAAGAGCCAAACCTTTTGATGTGGAATTGTAATGCTTGTCGGTTGTCTGAAATCTGAAAACATACGTTTGAAAACCGATAGTTACTATCTCAATATGTCTCAAAGAAGTTTAATTTTTGAAACACAAACATAAGCGATTTCGAAAGTCACTGAGTTCTGATTCCGTCTCACGCAGCCTCACTCCCGTCTGCCGTATGCTCTGCAGTTCCTCTCTTGTTCGCCGTTGCAGTCTACCCGGCAGATGCCTGGCGGGGTAGAGTGTACCGCAGTACACTGCGTTGCGGTGCAGCATACCATGCCAGGCATTCGCGACTCCGCCGACTTGTGATCAAGAATTGGTGCGGCTGCTGCCGTTATGAGAAATCTTTTGTTTATCATTCATTCCAAAACACATATCGACCCGGTCTCATCCTTAATCCGTCCAAAGTATCCATTTTCCGAAATGTCTGATGTAGCAACAACACATGTAGGTAGGCGTTGTCTTCTCTTATCCTTCACCCATTCTTGAAACGTTCCCCGAGTTTACGATAATACCGTGACCGTCATGTTTTCAACTGCTCTAAAAGCTTTCCTTATTTCAGCCTCACCCGCCGAGGTATAAAAATGCCGCACTTGATCGGAACTTAGCATTACTCAGTCACTAGTCACTTCAGCTTTAGCACAGATTGACTGCCAGAATAACATTAGGAAACTACATTCACGCACAAGAGCGTAACTGCCGAATGGTGAGAATGCAAACATGCACAGGAACCTAGCACCAGAAGTGAATCTCACGCGAACGCAGTGCGTGGCGTGGCCGCTGACTGGGCGTCAGGCATAAATGTTTTTACATGTTTTATTGACTATACCGTCTATACGGATTCGAATTTATCCACCGCGCCGCGGTCCGTCCTCGTAACATTACCGCGCGGGTCCTTGGTCGTCAGTTTCCGTCCCGCTCACTATAAAAGCCGGCCCGGCCGTAGGACGGTCATCAGTTGCTCGACGCCAGTCGACAGTGCCGCGGTCCAGGGATGCTCAGAGTCACGGTGAGTTGTCAGCGACTGTATTGAACTGGCACGCGTTTTTGGTCGGTTTGTCAAAACCGATTAAGAGTCAGTGTGGGGTCCACCCAGTCCCGCTCCAGCCGCGAACGGTAATGGAGACGATTGGACCGTCGTCCAGCGCCGACAGGGTGGTCGGCGCCCCCCGGCGCAGGGTAAGGCGCCACCCACCCCGCCCCGCCCCCGACCGTCTACGGCGGTGCAGGAGGCTCTGCGGCGGGGGGAGGAGGAGAGAAGGGCACGTGAGGCGAGGAGGGCTCGCCTCGTCCAGAAGGCCCTCGAGGCTAAGGAAGCCTCGTCTGCCGACTCCGCCTCCGGGAGTGCCAATGCGGCTGTCGCCGCTGACACCCCGGAGACACCTGAGGCGGGGACTCGGCCCATCATGGGTCCCCCGCCGCCTCCTCCACCTCCGCAGCGGCGGCCACCACCGCCGCTGCCAGAGACGCCTGTGTCGAGGACACAGGCCGCCGCCTCGACATCCCCGTCGGGGCGGCAACAGCCCTCCGCGGCTCCAGGGCGCCTCGCCAAGCGGCAGACGCCCCCGAGCTGGTCACCTTCGGAGGGCGACGCCCCCCGGTCGAAAAGGCCCCAGCCGGGCCCGAGCCATGCCCGATCTGCCTCTGCTGAAGGGAGGCTTCACCGAGAGGGCTCAGGGCACCCCCGTATCCGCTACGGGGGGAGCGCCTCCTCGGAGTTAGAGGACCTAGTCTAGTCTTTCAGTCTAGTCATTTCCTCTTTTATCCTTTTATCTTTTTCGCGCTATTGCGCTTTTTTACCAGGTGCATTTCTCTCGGTGCTTTTTACCTTTTTTGTGGTCAGTCAGGTATCTGTGTGCGCCTTTGCCTCATGTTATACGCGCCCTTTTTGCGCCTTTTTAACCACGCCTTTTATTCTACAGTGGAACTGTAGAGGCCTCCGGGCCAACTACCAGGACCTACAGTCTCTAATCCGTTGGCGCACACCCCTTGTTTTAGGTCTCCAGGAGACCAAGCTAGCGCCAAACGTTACCTTTGCCATCAAGGGCTACTCTGTTTTTAGAAGAGACCTGGACACCCCTACCATTGCCCATGGAGGTGTGCTTCTGGCGGTTCACCACAGCGTACCTGCTCGCCAGGTGCCGCTGCAGACTCCCCTGCAGGCGGTGGCCGCCAGAGTTGATTTCAACCACCGGGAACTGACAGTGTGCTCTTTATACCTACCACCAGGTATAGCGCTCCCGGTGGTTGAGCTGCATCGGCTTGTCGATGAGCTTCCACCTCCGGTCCTGGTAGTCGGCGATTTTAATGCCCATAGCCTGGCGTGGGGATGCGACACGACTGGCACTCGTGGTCGACTTTTAGAATCTTTTATCCGCGATGAGGCGCTGTGTATTTTAAATACAGGACAGCGCACCCATTTTACAACACCCTCCGGTCAAACATCGGCTCTGGACCTGAGCTTAGTCAGTCCGCGGCTAGCTCAGCTTCTTACCTGGTCCGTCCATGATGACCCACTCGGGAGCGACCACTTCCCAGTGTGGCTGGAGCACCAGGAGTCCCCAGTGTCAGGCAACCGTCCACCTAGGTGGAATGTTCGGAAGGCCGACTGGGGCGAATTCCAGGCCGCCGTAGAGGCCACGGTTTTATCCAGAGCCGACGCCTCTGTGATGTCTACAGAGGATTTTACATGTTTACTCATTGACTCCGCAAACGGGTGCATACCCAAGACGTCGAGTCAGCCTCGTCGTCCTCCGGTCCCGTGGTGGACCAAGGAATGCGGAGATGCGATTCGTGCCAGGAAGCGCGCTTTTAGAAAGTTTGACCGGAGTAGTACTACTGAGAACCTCATCGCTTTTAAGAAAGCGCGGGCTTTTGCCCGTCGCGTTTTAAAAGAGGCAAAGGCTGTTTCATGGCGCACGTACGTGAGTTCCTTAAACCGTTTTACTCCTACGACTCAGATATGGGCACGCATGAAGCGCATTGAAGGCCGGTTCAGCTCTGTTCCGCTTCCGGTTTTAAGAGTGAACAACACGGACATATCCCACCCTTTACACGTCGCAGAGACGATAGGCCGTGCACTCTATCAGCGCTGCCGAGGAGAGCCGTCCTCACGACCTGCACCAGCCGCCGTGGACTTCAGCACAGCTGAAAATTCGATGTACAATGAGCCTTTCTCTATGGCTGAGCTCACGTCTGCCATCAGCTCGTTGCGCAGCGTCTCAGAAGGTCCGGATGCTGTCCACAACGACATGCTCCGTCATCTCCCAGCAGTTGCCCTCGAGGCGCTGCTAGCAACTTTCAATTCGCTTTGGGAGACTGGCACTTTCCCTGAGACCTGGCGGGAAGCCACTATCATTCCTATTTTGAAGGCTGGCAAGTCGGGACATGACCCTCTCCACTATCGGCCCATCTCTCTCACATCATCGCTTTCAAAGCTGATGGAGAAGATGGTCAATGTGCGCCTTAGCTGGTTTTTGGAACATCACGGTGTTTTTACAAACGCCCAGTGCGGTTTTAGAAAGCACCGCAGCCCTGTTGACCACATTTTAGCCCTCGACACCGAGATACGCACCTGTTTTACTGAAAAGAAGCACCTTGGAGCACTGTTCTTTGATATTGAGGCGGCCTATGATACAGTGTTACGACACAGAATACTTTCCAAAGTACACAAGTACGGCATACGCGGCCGGATGGGCCTCTTTATTAAGAACTTTTTATCGGGTCGTCGATTCAAAGTCCGAGTTGGCAGTAGTCTTTCGAGCAGTTTTACTCAAGAGAACGGAGTTCCCCAGGGCGGGGTGCTTAGTGTGGCTCTCTTTGCAGTGGCGATTAATGACATCGCTGATGATCTGCCGGTCTCGATCGGTAGATCGCTCTTCGTGGATGATTTTGCCATTTGGTTTGCCGCTTCAAGCGCTCGGCATATGGCCAGACAGCTGCAGCTTGCAGTGACGCGGTTGGAGAGATGGAGTCGTGACAACGGTCTTCGTTTTTCAACAACGAAGACCGTCGCTATGCACTTTTGCCGCCGCCGCTGCGGCGACCTTCCCTTGGGAATCCAGCTCTATGGACAGGTGATTCCTACTCGTCCGGTGGCGAAGTTTCTTGGGATCTTTTTTGACAGTCGTTTAACGTATAAAGAACATTTTAGAACGCTTCGGGAACGATGTTTTAAATCCCTGAACGTTTTAAAATGTGTCGCCCGCACATCTTATGGTGCGGACCGCAGGACCCTTCTTCTTCTATATCGATCTATTGTACGATCGAAGCTAGATTACGCTTCTTTTGTCTACGATTCAGCGAGTGAATCTAGCAAGAGGGTCCTGGATACAGTCCATCATGCAGCACTCCGAGTAGCCACCGGAGCATTCCGCACCTCGCCCAGGAGCAGCATTCTTGCTGAGGCGCATGAACCGCCACTTTCACTCCGCCGTCAGATGTTGGGTATGCGGTACGCGCTGAAACTGCGCCAATTTCCTATGCACCCGACGTACCCATACGTTTTTTCACGGCATGCCACCCGATGTAACGGAAGGTTACGACCCTCGTTCGGAGTGCGCATGAAAGAACTGTTTTCAATAGCTGACATAGCATTGCGTAACGTTCGTCGTACCTGGGCTGCGCCCCCTCCACCGTGGAAAAGTGTCAGTCCACAGGTGGATCTTTCGCTTTCTGCAGTTCCAAAGGGCAAGTTGCTGCCTGCAGAGGCACGAGTCCGAGCCTTGGAACACCTTGCCTCTTACGATGGTTTTATTCCTGTATTCACAGACGGCTCTAAAACACCTGAGGGAGCGGGCTGTTCTTTCGTCGCTGGCGACGATACCCGTTCATTTTCGTTGCCATCTTTCGCCTCGGTGTTTTCATCGGAACTTGTTGCCATCGAGAAGGCTTTGTGTTTTATTGAGGTATCGGACGGACCTTTTTACTTGATTTTATCGGACTCCCTAAGCAGCCTGTTGGCCCTGCGGAGTTTTAATCCAGCCGACCCGATCGTTCAAGACATTTTAGCTCGGCTTCAGTCAGTAGAACAATCGGGTAAATCTGTTCAGTTCTGCTGGATTCCCAGTCACGTTGGCGTTCATGGCAATGAGCTGGCAGACGCGGCTGCAAGGCGTGCTGCTGCAGCACCCTGCACTCGTTGGTTGCCATTGCCGGCGCGTGATTTTTACCCTGCTGTACGATCTTTTATTCTAACGGAGTGGCAGGCAGAGTGGCGCCTGCGTGGAGGCAGGAAGCTCCGAGAGGTGAAGCCGACTCTGGAGCATTGGAGGTCTTGCTCGCAAGACAACAGGTCAAACGAAGTGATTTTATGCAGGCTCCGCATCGGTCATACGTATGCGACGCATGGCCACCTTCTCCGCGGAGATGAGCAGCCCGTTTGCGGCGGGTGCGCCGTGCCTCTCACCGTCGCCCACGTGCTTTTATCTTGTCGACGCTTGGAACCGGACCGGACTCGCTACCTGGGCCGCATCGCTCCGGATATCACCGTCCGCCACTTGCTGGGTGACGAGTCACCCTGGGTTTTATCTGGCAACATCTTTTCCTTTATCCGTTCAATCAAATTCCAAGTAATCTACTCGATCTGATACCAAACCAACTAGTCCATACGTCTATACTAATCTAGTCCTTACGCCTAGTCAGCTGTCTTTTACGATACGCTTGGAGTATTTTACCCTTCTTTGCTCTTTTTAACCAGCTTTTAGGCTTTTTTAAGCCTTTTATTACGTCGGTTTTCTCGTGACACACTTGCTTTACTTGTATATAGTTATGGGCGCAAAATGACCTTGTAGTCGGCGCGCCCTTAAGCCCCAATAAACAACAACAATGGTCGGTTTGTCATGAGCCTGTTGTTTGTACTTTGTTAAAAGTTCATTGTAGCCAAACAGAAGCAAAGAGACGTGGCATTGATAAATAATATTGGACCAATTAGTACCTAAATAGTTAGTCCTGGGTGCTGATAGTTTTGACTTACTTCATATTTGCTCACTTTATCCAATTACTTTTTAAACTGTATAAAAATACGCCACATTACAATGTCTAGAAGCTGCGTACAGTCTTGCCTAATATTTGGCCATATGGTTCGACACCAGTCAAATGTAGCACTGACGTGTCATGACGCTGGACGTGGACACGCTATTTTTCAACGCGTTGCTATTTTTTGAACGCCTCAGAACTCAATCATAGACTGACTGGTCGATCATTTGACATTTATCATGCGGTGCCGGTGACTGTGCTATTGTGTGTCCGGTTGTTCGCGCTGCTGGCGGCAGCGACTGTGCTGCTGTGTCCAGTTGTTCCTGCCGGTGATTCTGTACTGCTATGTGCCTCGTTGTTCCCGCCGGTGACTGTATGCTTTTGTTTGCCCAGTTGTTCGTGCTGCTGGCGGCTGTGGCCGCCGGCGACAAGCCGGTGCCGGCCCCGGTGTCGTACACGCCCGCCCCGACGGCAGCCGGCCCGACTCTGGAGCTGGTGGAGGATGCTGCGCCGGCCGCGGAGGAGGCTGCTTCAGTGGAAGAAGCCGCTGCCGAAGCGCCTGCCGAAGAACCTGCGGTAGAGGAGCCTGTGGTGGAAGAGCCAGCGGTGGAGGAAGCCCCTGCTGAAGCCGCCGCTGAAGCACCTGTTAAAGCCGTCGTTGAAGAGCCTGTCGTTGAGGAGGCGGCCGCCGAAGAGCCCGCTGCCAAGGTGGCTGCCGAAGAGCCCGTAGTGGAAGCGCCTGCTGCTTCTGAGCCTGCTGCTGAAGAGCCTGCCACCTACGAGCAGCCCACCAGCTACCACCAGCCCGCGTACGGCCACCGCCAGCCGGCGTACGGACACCACCAGCCGTCCTACGGCCACCACCAGCCGGCGTACGGACATCACCAGCCCGCTTACGGACATCAACAGCCCGCATACGGACACCAGCCTGCGTACGGGCACGCCAAGCCGTCTTACGGACACCCTCAGCCGTCTTACGGCAAGGCGCACAAGCCGGCGCCGCCCGCCTGTTCTGAGAACACCACCAAGGCCTGGTGCCTGGAGGACTCCGAGTACCCGACCCACCGGATTGCCAAGGCCATCGCGCTGCACTACAACACCTTCGTGCTGCAGTACCAGGACGTGCTGGCCGACACAGCCAGCTCCGTGGACCGTCTGCAGAGCCTGGAGGAGGAGACCTACCTCTGTAGCAGCGCCACCAGCTACGTGAGGCCGCTGCGCGCCCAGGACACTGACGGCAAGTGGAGGATCATCGTCAACAACGTCCAGGTGCACGACTACACGTTCACGCAGACGGCGCGCCTGGAGGAGTGCTCGGCGGCCGGGGAGCCGTGCCCGCTGGTGCCCAGCTGCTACGAGTCCACCTGTCTGCAGAAGTCGGTGGTACACCGGTTCCTGGTGTACGACGAGTACGATCACTACTCGCCGTTCGCCATTGAGACCTTCAAGCTGCCCTCTGCCTGCGCCTGCGCGCTCGGCGCCTACGAAATCAGTCACTAAAAGAAACGGCCTCAGATCGGATTCATGGATTAATGAATTGTTGGATATTTCAAGTCGGGATCCTGTGGTTTTCACTTTGGGACTTATTTATTATATTTATTTACGCTTTGCGAATGAATCCTTGAGTGGCCGTGTATTATGATATGCTGTGATAGACGTAGTAAAGAATAATTTACGTTTGTGGCGTTCTACATGTGATCATATTGTGATTTGTTGCGTTTTTGTGTGTTTGATTTATGTTCTAATCAGAGCTGAGCGCGACCCATTGCCGCCCGCTCAATCAGCGTTGTCAACCGGTGTCTCGTATTGTCCAATGCTCACTGTTGTTCCATGTATCGTCCTGAATGGCCAGTGCCAGTTGACCTTGTGTGACCGTCCAAGATCCGGCGGCGCGGCGGCAGTCTCTGGGGGGAGCTCTGACGTCATCACTGCGTCATCAGTCATCACATGGTGTCTGTGTCTGGACTGGCCGCTGGACATTTGAGTACCGGTACATTATTACTCAGATACCGTTCGTGAATCTACCCGCGCTGGTAGAATGCGTTTATTGCTCAAATAAGACTGTGTATTTTCTGATGCGTAGTTAGTTCGTATACCTTAGGCTAGGACGCACATTTTTATCGCGATTTTTACGACTGTGTGCTCTATGGTGAAGTAAAATGAATATATTATTAATGCAGCATATTCTTGGAGTATGAGAACGATCACACGATCACAATCAGTGACCACACAATGCACATTGTGTGCAGTTGAGACAAATTGCTTTTTCACCACCACGTTCAGGCCAGAAGTCTAAAAAAATATCAGTCCATTTTAATGTAGGGTTGTAGTACAGCAGTGTCGGCATGCCAGCAACGTCAGCAGTGCACGCAGTTCAGAAATAGTGTTAACAGCTTAAAAATTAACCATAACGCATACAAATGTCGAAGTGCTTCCTAAGAATGTTCATACGCTCAAGATTGTTCACGAAAAAGAGACGAAAATATGAAAGAGGTTATTTATATTTGCATTGTAACAGACGCCGCAATGCACACTGGCCACTCCTTACTGAACTGGAAGACGACACTGTATGATTAAAAAAAAAAAAAAAACATTTAAAGACATGGGTTTTGAAAGACTAAGCTCGCACTTTTTGATTTTGAAGATTTGCCCAAACTTCAATTAACACTCCACGCTTCACTGCAACAAAAGGCCCCAATCTGACAAGGTACACAGAGAACTAAACAATATCTGAGCTCATTATGAAAGAAACATACGATCCTTCAATGATATCGAAAAACGTATTATACGAGTCAATATCATTTCGGGTAACTGCGAGCACCGATCTAACGCATTGTAGTAGCATCGGACACTACAACGTCGCCTTCAACATAAATGACCATGAATTCGCAGCACGGCGCTACGAAGCGACACATTAGATACCTAGCATTAATATGTCACACATGGACCAAAATCGCACAGAAAACAACAAATTCAGCCTACCATAGCCCTGCTTCAGTAACAATGGTCCTGTTGAACGACCAATAGGTTCTCCAGGTCAATGTCACTCGCGACGAGATTTACCGCAACTCGCTGCGCCGTGGAGCTCTTTGCCCTACTCCGTCCTCGGGACTGTCCCGTTCGCTGCCGGCGTTTGGAGGCAGGGGTGGGATGGGGATCACTCTTGGCATTGGAGGTCTGCCCTCCGTCCTCCGTGGAAGGCAGCAGCACCGGGACTGGTGTCTGAGGACGCACCTCCAGTGCCACAAGGCGTTCTAAAACGACCAATTGTGCAAGGATGCGCTGGTAAGACTCCTCAGACAGCGTGTCCGGCAGTCTTTCGATCGCTGACAATGCCTCCTGCATTTTAGTGACGACTTGCTGCCGTCTCGCGGCACCTTCCTCGGGACGGCTGGTGGAAGGCGTCACCGGAGGTAGCTCGCGAGCCGGCGAAACACATGGCAAATCGTCCATCTCCGCGGCGCCTGGCGTGTCATCCAGCTCAGCGAACCCCGGCGCATTGTCCTGTTCCTGGTCTGGTGGAGCTGGAGGACCAAGCAGGTCTTCCACCACCATGCACAGATAGTGCATATGTCTGCACGGCAGTTTGTGAGACACCCAATCCTGGCACTGACAGGTGAACTGGTGCGCGCACACACCACAGTCCTCACAGCGCAGCTGGCATCCGAACGGACACAGCCGGTGGTGCTGCTCGATGCGGATGTACTGGTGGTCCGTCTCGGCGAACGGGCCTACCAGCCACGTGGGTCGGGCCGCGTCCGACAGGCGGTGAGCCGCTGCGGTACGGGCGGCGACCAGCTCGGCGGCCGCCGCGTGACGCTGCCGGATCTCGGACAGCCGGGCGGAGGGCCCTCGCCACAGCTTTTTCCGCTCCTGCCACAGGTCGTCCACCTGGAGATGTTCATGACTCGCATTACTTCAGCATGCAGACTCAGCGACAACATATAACTAACTACATACTACATCAAGAGAAATAGACATATTAAAAACTATTGTCATATTATACTTTATTAAATGCACACGAGCCTCCTTCTTTACTCAGTTATGAATTCTGCTGGTGCGATAACGGATCGGTTAGTAATTATAGTATTGTCATCCAGAACCGAACAACTACAAGCGCCAATTTATTCCCCTAAAAAAATCATAAAACAAACCTCTTTCGGAGGACGGATTTCTTTATTGTCCAGTTCCTCACTCGACATTTCAACGCGCTCCTTTTGAGTGGAGGTCTCGGTCTGTGGCCTGATCTTGAGACTGTTGCACATGTTCCGCAGATCTCTTCTGCCGATCCAGAACCCACGGCGAGTGGCAGGATCACCAGTTTCCTCCAGGGACTTACGGATGTCATTAATGACGCGAGACGCGGGCTCTCCTTTCAGGAGTTTCTCTGCACAACACAAATTGATCGCCGCTTCAGAGACATGCTCATTGCTCAGTCTCGGAAGCTACCGATTGGAACATCACAAAAATTCCCTGTGTTGAGAGTTTCATCCGTCTCGTTGGGTTCCTGACTCATTGCCTGCTGTAAGGGATATTTTTACACCAATAATTGCAATTCTACTTCGCAAGTTAATGTTGAATCCAATGAAAAACTAGCACCTACTAGACGAAAAAAGAACCAAACTCCAGAGCCGGTTTGATTGGTGACTTTGAAACGGACGCCACTCAGAACTATCGACAAGAACAGACTCCAACTGGCAATCCCGCAGACCTGGCGAAGGCTCATGAAATCCCAACAAACCCTGACACAACATTCATCGATCAGATAAATGTTTTGTCGGGGTTTGTTACTCAGTTCCCCGCTAGAGATTTTGTATGTGTTATTCCTCTAGCTGTTTCGTGTGTAGAATGCGGATGCTCAGTCTAGGTGAGACAGGTTATTCGACTTACCTTGTGCGAAGTCCCTGACTGTCTTCGGTAGTCGTATATAAGGCAGATCGGTCTTGTCCGTCGCGTGTCCGTAGTGGAACGGATGCACTGTCACGCTGACCTTGCCCTCTTCTGATGTCCTGGCACACATCACCGCCGTGCAGGTACTACCCATCTTGGAAGATCCCTGGGATTTCAGCTGCCGCTTCCGGACTCCTAGAAAGCACACAAACCATTGGGAGCTTTCTGTCACTGCCTGTTAATTCTGTTGGATAACCTTACACAATATCGTGTAAATATAGTTCTTAGTGTATGTCTAAGATGGTACCTTTCAATTGAGTTTAGGTAATACATAAAAGCTATGCATCAGGACCGACTTTAAAGTATCACTAAGATATTATTTAAGTCACCTAAAAAATCAAATCACTTCAATACAGTGAATTATACTGGATGCTTTTAGCACGGCACAACCTGAAAGCCCACCGAATGTGTGGTCTTAAAAACAAGCATTTTTAGTTGCAAATCGCATTTACCTTTGACCTTCGACACATAAGTCCCTGAGCGTGAGCAGGCGTATATGATCGTTTTTTTCGCCTTCTTTCAGCTTCCCGCCGCGCACGTTGTATCTTGCACACGTGTCGTCCTCAAACACTTCCTTCCATCTCTTAAAGTCTGAAAAACAAGTAATTGTATGTAAATTGTAAATCGCAGATTTTAACCAATTAATGCGTTACCTTCTACATGAATTGCGCTTAAACGTACGAATGAATCGCATGCATCTCATCACACATTAGTCAATCGACGAAAGATTCCGTTTCCTATTTCGCGCTCGCTCGTATGTTGTAGGTGCCATTATGCTCACCATCTACCGATCCAAACTCCTTCGTGACCTCATGGCTAGCTTCCGTGATGCCATGCACATCTGCTAGGTGCTGTCGCAGGCTAGCCGCACGCTTAAACTCAGCCGTGCACGGATTCAGTGATGTACCAGTTCGAGTCGATTCTCGGCAGGCCTGCAATAATGTGCAACAAATGAGAATGGAGAGGGAGAAAGGCAGGAGAGAGAGAGAGGAAAGGTGTGAAGGAGGGAGGGAGCGGGAGGAGGAGGAGGAGGAGGAGGAGGAGGAGGAGGAGGAGGAGGAGGAGGAGGTGGAGGAGGAGGAGGAGGAGGAGGAGGAGGAGGAGGAGGAGGAGGAGGAGGAGGAGGAGGAGGAGGAGGAGGAGGAGGAGGGGGAGGGGGGAGGGGGAGGGGGAGGGGGAGGGGGAGGGGGGAGAGGGAGAGAGAGAGAGAGAGAGAGAGAGAGAGAGAGAGAGAGAGAGAGAGAGAGAGAGAGAGAGAGAGAGAGAGAGAGAGAGAGAGAGAGAGAGAGAGAGAGAGAGAGAATGAGCGAATGGATAGACAGGCAGACAGACAGATGAGGAAATATTGATGATTTAAGCATTCCAAAGGGGTGTCACTAAACATTATATTGTCTATTTGTCTACATGTTATTAATGTTAAGGCACTTTGGTTTGCATGTTTTAAACCATTTTAATTTACATGACAAAATAATGCATATAACAACATGCATTTATGACCGTAGTGAACTTTGAGCCAGTTAAAAAAAACAGCGTAACCTACCAAGATTTCTAGAGACAGAACTTACGAGCTTTAATTGCTCTTTGGGCAGCACTTTGTGATATTGTTTCTTGTGGTGACACAGCGCAGGAGAGTTGAAACCCACGTAGCTGCAGAGGTCGCACGGAAAACACTGAAGAAAAGAAGGGTAATTTCAGACTAATGCTAATGAACATTACTTAATAATACTCATTGAAGCAATATGGTAAGCCGCAAGGCATCCCCAACGGCCAATAGTCAAGTCCAGCTATTCTGGATGGGCGGGTTCCCTGCACCCCAGAACCCACGCTAACCGATACTTGTTGCGCGAGTTGTTATGTCGACTACCCGATATTAAAATTCCCGGCGACGGTATAAATTGTAATTTAGTGGAGCTAACTGGCGTAGCCGCACCCGGCCCAGCCTGCTAACCGACTTCATGTGGCAAGCAGCGCGATTACTAACACTGACATAAGACCCAAGGTAATCGCAATCACGAGTAGGTAGCTAAATTACTCCGACCGGGTTCTGACAACCGCGACAGTCGATCGATCGATCGATCGATCCAGCATTTCCGAATGATCTACTGAAGTGGAAGAAGTTGAGATGGATAAGGAGAAAAAATCATCGTGCTTCAGAGCAAATTCGACCGACTGTGCGGGTCGGAACACAGAAGGGACCCCCCCCCCCCCCCACACACACACCACCACCACCACCACCACACATGCGCGAACCAAATTAATGAACAAATTTTGAACATAAAATGGCTGAAACAATCAGAGATAGGTCATGAGAGGTAACTCATGGCACAGTTATTGATAGGAATACAGCTAAGACTTAAAAAGACTCACATCATCTGGATGGCAAAGCTTCATGTGCTCCTTTATTATTCTCAAAGACGGCACCAAAATGTTGCAGACGCGACATCTCCTTCCCTGGAACAGCAGAAGCGGAGGAATATATTACCATCGGATAAATACTATATTGGAGAAATATAGAAATATATTCTGAAACCTTTCCACGAAGAACCTCAGAGGAAATGCACCAATGTGGAATATGGCCATGATCCATTTTCTAAGAATGCATATGCCTTGTGGTGTGGCTGCATGTGATAAGACTGACACCTAAAAAAGATGCAAGTGGTAGGAAGCATTTGTTATACTCTACATATATGCTAAGCAGTGGACGGTTAATCTAACTATCCCCCGACCTATTTCATTGGTTTTCTACATATCTATGGCGAGGGTACGAACTTCCTTTTGGCCGCTTATTGAGCCAGACCTTCACAGAAAACAATTTTGTTCATTGTTTGCGGTCACAAAACGTAAAAATGGCCAATTTTCAGGCCTCAGGTCAGTTGGTCCGCTAGGATCACGCCAATGATTCTAGGGTCGGAGCCCGGCTTTTGGTAAGTATTTTATCAAAAATCGTCGCAGCGTAGCAACTTTGATATATCGTTATGATACATTGTTTGATACAACATCGTTGATTGTTTTAGGCTTGTCCAGGCGCGTCAATCGATACAATTTTTGTTGGAGAAGATCAAATTGCCTTTTTCGAAGTTAGGTCAAAGCCTCTCAGGCAAGTGCCTGTCCCGTATTCATGGATTAGGTATTCCATGCCGGAATACTTCATCCATGCCGTATTTCAGCTGGTGGAGCGTTGTACTCCCGGTGGTGAGAGCCCAGGTTCGTGTCGCTCCAGCGCTCGATATTATGAGACTCCTGACGGGGATGGTCTGCGGTTGGTGGAAGCAGCCGTAGCCAGCTGAAGTCAGTTGCGTCCGTGACCGTCCTAGGACAGGGAGGTCCGGCTTTGAAGGGCGTTAAACATCGGCATCCACATTCTCAAGTCACCTGGAATTGCGCGACCGGGGGGAAGGGATCGGGGCCTGAAAAACGAGCTCTGCTGAGCGTGGGCTCTGAATCTTTTATTGTTAATTGGGGCTTTAGGGCGCGCCGACGACTAAGGTCATTTTGCGCCCTTAACATCGGGCTCTGACTCTGACAATCCATCCATTCAAATATTCTAACTCAATTTATAACAGTAAACCTAAGGGGGCCGCGTTACGGCGATACATGAGATGACACCGCTTTGCCCTTTCATCGCACTATGAAGCGACACACGCTGGCTAGCCGCTGTATATTACGATCGCAAACCGTCCGCGAGAGACAAGGACAGCTGGACGCCTCCGAGGCCAAGTATCAGTGGCCAGTGGGTGCCAGCTGCTGATGGAAGGAAGATTAGAAAGAACTGTGTGCTAGCAACCACAACTTCTAGTAAGAGAGACTGGCGCTGAGGTACTTACTAACTGTCACTTATGGTCTATGGACCATCACATGCTTTTGTAACACCATTATGTCCACAATCATGTCTATTACCATTTCTTACAGGTACCAATTATACCATTATACCAATTAATACCTTTGGATGCTTTGCTGAATTTTTCATTTCCTTTAAAAGTGGTCCAACTTTTCTGTCTGAAGCACTGCCAGTCACCAGCATCAAGTTCAGTGTTCACTTATTCATATATGTCTGAAAAAGTATAGATGAGGTGTCAGGATTCTCTCATGGTAAAAGTGAGACACATGAAGCAGAATGTTAGGCACATGAATTTGAATATCAATATTCATTTGGTAGGTAGGTAGTAGGTACCTATTAGATTTATATAATATATAAGCTTGATTTCTTGGGCATCATCTTACATTTGCCTGGAAGTTGCCTGTTGCATGGTAAGAATGGCTTTGGTATTCTAAAATTACCCATGAGAACCTTATGCTGATCAATTATATTATTTATTAAGGTGACATCTTTGCATTATTAACTTGTATTGTTTGACTGGACCAAAGCTCGTCCATGATTCCCATCTTTCTGCTACACAAAAGAATTATTTTTATACTGAATATTTTGTTGAATAGTAGTTTCCTATTATAATTGTATATGTTCAAACCTTATTTTATTGAAGGATTAGTCATACAATACAATGTCCTGTGTGCCTATAAAGATGATCTAGATAATATACAATGATCATTATCACAGTAAATGATAGTGCCAAACTAATAAATAACATGCAAGGGGTCTGTTCCAGTCACACTTTCAAACACCTCTGAACTTCTCCAAGAGCAGGATAGAGGAGGTTGGAGCAGAGGACATTAGTAGAGCAGATGTCACACAAAGGTTTTCCAACCAAGGAGAGGCGCTGTAGGTTTGTAGGTTGTAGGGTAGGTTTGTAGGTTGTAGGGTAGGTTTGTAGGTTTGTAGGTTGTAGGTTTTTAGGTTGTAGGTTTGTAGGTTGTAGGTTTGTAGGTTGTAGGTTGTAGGTTAGGTTAGGTCAGGTTAGATTAGGTTTGTTAAGGTTTTGTTAGGAAGAAGTACCTCCAGGCATAGCGCCTCTCCTTGGTTGGAAAACCGTCGTGTGACGTCTGCTCTACTATTACCGAGCACAGCCCTCCTTGGCTTTGTAGGAGCTAGAGCTGCCACTGGAAAGTGGAACATGGAAGCAATCTTAGAGGAGTTTAGAGGTGTTAGGAAGTGCGACTGAAACAGACCCAATGTGACCTATGATGACCAATGTGACCCGTGATGACCAAGGGGACTTGGTCATCACGGACGGTCACTAAGTACAATCCATGAATGAATCGCTATTCCAGCTCCTATTAGGACTCCAGTCCTAACGGCTCAAAAGTCAAAACTGTGTCTTGCATCACATTGGGTCATGGACTTGCATACGCAATACAATCCCAGTGAATTCTGATAAAGTTTTATATCTACAAACATAAACCTGGGAAAAATATGACTCTAAAACAACACACACAGCATCCAAAAAATACAAGCACACGTTCGTCGTTCGGTGTAATCTCAGCGACATCCTTCGCTGAATTATGTTCGTTCACAATTGTCATTCACCAGAACACTGCAGTTCCTCGACTTTTCATTGGTGGCGGTCGCGTAGTTTATGCCAATCACCAATAGCAGTTGCTAGTAAAATGAACAGTAAACGAAGATTTCTGATTTCCAAATCTTCTTTGAAGAAGTTAAAAGAAATGACATCATCAGGTAAAAAGCTAAACAACGAATCAGCTGTTCTGTTACGCAAGTGTAAAAAAAGAGTCTAAAAGACTGCTTTAGTTTTATGCCTAACCAAACGAAACCTGAAAAATCCTAATCTATTGAAGCACGTTAAAATTAAAAGAAAACTAAAAACTCTAAATTTGATACGAAAAAACTAACACATTCATTCAAATATTTTGTATCTATGACGTCATTTACGTCTAGCTGATGTTAAACAAACATGAGATTTGAAGCATGTTTGAAGGCATTTGAGCAGAAAAAGCGGCGAAAACGGTGCAGTAAGTTGGTGGTGGGTGGTGGTTATTATTATATGTGTATTTAGCGTTTTGGCAAATAGGTACTTCAGTCGGGGAAACTATGGTAAAATCTGCTATTTTTAGCAGTCTGCTATTTTTAGCAGAAATCTGCTAAAAATGGGTACGCATGTGACGTCATCGTACCCAAATATAGCAGATTTGGGTACGGCCCCATACAAAAGCAGATCAGAGGCCAGTTTTACCAACAGAAAAATAGCAGCCCGGCGCAATTTTTCTGTCAAAAACCAGCCAACGAGTTTCACCAACCAGGCGAAAAAATATCCGCCGGCGTGAAAAAATATCAGCCATAAAAATAGCCAACGAGTTTCACCAACGGCAAATGCGGCATTAATGGAGTGTTTATCTGCGCCATTATATGTAGAAAAACAGCCCAAAAAAATAGACAGGCGACCCCGTCTATTTTTTTGATGTCTTGTGGGGATGATTGGCCTCATTTGTTACTAATTATCGTGATTTGCGCTTCTCAGTTGATATAATAATTTAGTATCATTCATGGCCAATTTGTAAAGCATCTGGGCTTCAAGATTAGAAGAGGAATACTGATGATATTGCGTAATGAAAGAGCCTTTGTCACCAGGCAGGACCAAAAGGAACCAACAAGACGGGTGTTTGGTGTTGTGGTGTTAGTTTTTTCGTTTTATATTATCTTTTTGCTACCAGCACCCAACAGCAAGATGATAGCGCATTAACTAGTGGTCAGCTTACAAGTTCATTGCTCGCACGGAAGTGGAAAATAATGATGGAAGGTCATTTTTGAAAATCGAAGGTGATTGAAGAAATGCTGGAAGGAGAGGCAGAGAGGGTAGGCTCATTGGACTCAAGATTTTAAATAAATATGTCACTGTTTTCACATATTCATCTACATTTGACATTGCAAGGTGCCAGCTACTGATACCACTACTACTTTTGGGTGGAACTTACTCGAGCTGTGCGGCATGGTGCATTGACATTGCTAAGACCAAAATGGCAAGATTTTCAAGATATAATAATTCAAGATAGTAATTCAAGATAATTCAACTCAAGATAGAATAAATTTAAAAAAAGAAATTGAATAGCATGAAAGAAATGTATAAAGGCTTGTTTTTTAAGCAAAACGTGCAAAGTTTGCATGGTTGCGAACCCGAACAAACTTGCTGAATGCTGTCATAAGATTGTCCCACTGAACTCAGCAAGTCATGCTGCCAATATTGAAGGAAAAGAAAATAATAGTAATGTTGTAAAATGTAAATGAATCCATAACTGATGTGTGTGCAGTGTGCACTGTGCTGATATTGAATGCATGTGTATCTTGCATGCATGAGTCATGCAGGGATCATGTTAAAACTGGCTGTAAGTATTGTGAGTTAGTTTTGCTAAATTGTGGAGGCACCAGGCAAATTGTCAAAATGTTATTTGTTCACCTCAGCGCTGAAATTTCTGCACACAGAGTTTTCAGATCATGCGCCGAAATGTTCATGCAGCCCATCCGTTACGCTGGTCATGTTGACAGTGACAAGGATTTTTTCCCAGTCTTATGTTGAAATACAATAATAATTCACTTAGCTTGATTTTAGCTTATGTTTTTCATGCCAGTTCCTAGAATAAGGCAGCCAATATTTTCTGTCATGTGAGAAATAAAATGACAATATGCACAATTGCGGGCTGTGGCATGTTGTGATGTTTTTCCTTGTTTATTGCTGAGGTTTTTCCAGTCTCTGCTGCAAAAACGGTGGTGAATCCACCGTCGTCCGACGGTTTCGATGACGCCAATCATCGGCGAGTGTTGCTGTGATAGCCGACCTGACTGAGCGCACAGCGGCAGCCGCCGTCGCCAATAACGACAGTGAGGACACCTCCGAGTCGGACGGAGACGCCGCCGCGGACGACTTCACCGTGCTGGACGAGGTGGAGCGCTCGAGCCGACAGGCCGTGCACCGCGTGCGCTGCCCGACTGGCTGGCGCACCCGCAGCCGATTGGCGACCGGCGGCCGGTGCCGGCCAATCTGCCGGCGCTCTGCCCCGAGCTGCGCGCCCGGCTGGCCGCCGAGGGCATCGAACAGGTGTTCCTGGTGCAGGTGACGGTGCTGCCCGAGTTGCTGGCGGCCGCAGAGTCGCCGCTGCCACCGGCCGACCTCTGCGTCTCGGCGCCGGCCGGCCGCGGTAAGACGCTGCCGTTCGTGCTGCCGCTGGTGCAGGCGCGGCGCCGCGGTGCGCCGGCCGCCGGGTGCGCGCGCTAGCTGTGCTACCCACACAGGCGCTGCCCGCTCAGGTGCCCGCCGTGTTCCGCCAGTACGACGCCGACACGCCGCTCTGCGTCCGGCTGCTGGGTGGAGACGAAGTATACCCAGCGCCGAGGGCTTCTCGCTAGCGCACCTGCGCTACCTGGTGATCGACGAAGCCGACCGGGTGATCGAGATGGCCGAGACGGGCTGGCTGAAAGCGGTGGAGCGGGTGGCGGCAGCCACGGCCCGCCGCCCTGCATCGCCGGCCGGCTGACGGCCGCCGCCGTCTGCGCGCCTCACCTGCCGCTGCAGAAGCTGCCGTTCTTGGCTACCCTGTCACAGAGCCCGGAGGCCGGAGAAGCTGGAGCGAATGTCGCTGTTCCAGCCGCGACTGCTGGTGGCCGGCACGGCCGGCCGCCGTCGCACTGCCCGGTCAGTTCGTCGGCAGGTTCACCACGCCGGCCGAGCTGAGCGAGTCGTTCAACGTGGTGGCGCCGCAGCCGCTGAAGCCGCTGCTGATGCACAATTTGCTCCGACAGCCCGACTGGCGGCGCTCGCTCGTGTTGGTCAACTGGAACGAGGCAGCGCACCAGCTGGAGCTACCGCTGTCGGTGCTGGGCGCGCGCGAGGCCGAGTTCCCTGGGGCAGTGCCGGCGGGCCAGCGCGGCGGCGGCGCGCGCCAGCTGAGATGCTGGTGTGCTCGAGGCTATAGCGCGCGGTATTGACGTGGACGCCGTGGACGTGGTCGTGTCGTACGACATCCCGGCGCTGTTGAAGGCACACTGCGTGCGTCGGACGGCGCGCGTTAGCCGGGCCGTCCAGGCGGTCACGCTAATGTTTGAGCGGCAGCGCAGCCATTTCTAGCGGCTGATGGCGCAGGCGGGCAAGGTGGACGGCCGGGTGCGGGAGACGCCGGTGCCGCTGTACGAGCTGCGCCAGTACGAGGCGACCTACGTCAGTGGATTTCCACGCTAGCTTCTAGTTGATCGCTTTTTTCACCTTTTTTACGCTCATCGCTCATGATTTATTTACATTTTAGAAATATTACAATGAATAGGTGTTTACCTTGTCATCAGCCCAGAAAAGTTAAAGTAGGTAAGGCGTTTTTAGTTGCATAATGTATATTTGTTCATGAACACGGATTTAACGTGTCCTAACTCCCAAATACTTCGATATTAGACCCGAGTTTTGCAAACCAGTCGAAAGGCTTAGAACGATCATTTGGTTGGGGCGTAGCCAGACGGCTCGACTGGGCGTGGAAGCCGGCGAAAAGGTGGTCACCACGCGATCATCATGTAAAGCGGTCTCCGTCGGACGATTGTGTCCGTGCGCAACGAATGATCTCGGCACACGTGGACGAGTTCGGCAGGACTCTCCACTGAGCGGTACTGGGCGCAGTCGAACGACGGTCGACGAAGCTAGCGCAGGTATTGTTACGAGCCGGACCAGTGTAGCGGGGCCGGAGCTTATATTGTTTGCTGTGTGGCGTTCCTTCGTCTTGATCGGGCCCGGCAAACGGGGCCTGCATATCGGCTGAAACCACCTAGCCGGGCAGCATGACCTCCACCTCGCCGAAGTGGGGCGAACGACCGCCCTCAGCCCTGCAATGACCGCGGTGCAGTTAATCTGGGTAGGTATCTTCCTGAGGTATGACACTCGCCTTGGCACAAGGCTTTACCCATATAGGCTTTGGCGAATCCTTAGCCCTCTTGGTCCTAGATGGACCTAGAAGTAGGTGTAATGCAGTGCGCGCGAAGCCGCCTCGCAGCACCGCAGTTCACTCGCTCGGCAGCGGAACTGTCCGTCCAGCTTCAGGTGGCGCCTCTGGGAACAATGTTTGCCGCTTCTTCCCCACTCTTTTGACATCTAGGAAAGAGGTGCGACTCCCGCGTCGGGAGCGGGTCCCATCTATTATAGTCCCCACCTCATAAAAGGTGGGAGTGGGGGTCCATACATTGCGTGCACGTTCGACACGATTATTTTCTACAAGGTGCAACTAAAAGTAGACAAAAAGGTTAATTGCAAGTTGAAGGTATTGTAAAAATGAAAAATAATAGGCTGACAGGAAAAAAAGATCCACTAAAACGCACGCTTCCTATCGTGACCGTCATAAATGACGTATGTTTACAATTTGGTGGTCTTGTATTGGCAAGTTTATTATGGTCTATTTTGTGGTTACAACTCTTGAAAATATATGTTATGTTTTCCAATAATAATATTTCTCAATCTTTGTTGTATTTGCTTTAAAAAAACACGCTTAACTTTATTTGAAACATGTTTTAAATAATTTATCAATCTCCTTGACCATTATCGATATTAAAATATCAGCTGACTGCCGGCGACAAATATTTCCGGCCGATGTTGGCTGGAATTTTTTTGTTGGTGAAACTCGTGGCTGTGTGGCGGCTATTTTTTCGGCTGGATATTTTATTTCGGCGGCCGGCTGCTATTTTTTGGTAAAACTGGCCTCTGCACCCTAATTGAAGCAAATGCGCATCAAATGCCTGGCAGATTCATGATTAGAATAGTGCTGAGGATGTCCTCTGATATTTTTGTTCAGATCCGACTATTTTCAAATAATGAATTTGAAAATAGTCGGATCTGAACAAAAATAGCAGAGATCACTCTCAGCACTATTCTCATCATGAATCTGCCAGGCATTTGATGCGCATTTGCTTCAATTAGGGTGCAGATCTGCTTTTGTATGGGGCCGTACCCAAATCTGCTATATTTGGGTACGATGACGTCACATGCGTACCCATTTTTAGCAGATTTCTGCTAAAAATAGCAGACTGCTAAAAATAGCAGATTTTACCATAGTTTCCCCGACTGACTTCAGTCCCACGCACAAGGGGGAAAAGCTCAAATTATTGAGCGCTCAAAATATTGAGCGTGTGACGTCAGAGGCTCCCATAGGCGTAATGCTGAGGGCTCAAAAAATTGAGCCGTTTCAGGAACACGTTTTGCAAAAGCAACTCGCAACACCTAGGGAGAAATGGCAACACCCTAGGAGAATCACTAATGATGCAAAACAGATTAGGCTTTCATATTTTTCACTGCTCAAGCTTCAATGATTGGGGGAACACCAATTTATAGGTCGAAATCTTACGGCATACCAGGATGACTTAAAAACAGGCCAATATTTATGTCGAAATAAAAGTTATTTTTTGTCCATTCACGTTTTTTACTAGGGTTCTGTTGGAAAGAGCATTTTTCATACTACCCAAAATGATTGCGATTCAATTTCACATTACCCATATCGGAGAATATTTTTCATTTGGCGGCGCCGTTTGTTTATTTCGTCGCGACGTCTCCGGTCGCGTGGTTGTCGTCGTCCTTGTGTTGAGGGTAAGTTTTTATCGTTTTAGTTGTACTTAGATGTTAAAAGGTACACTGAAAAGTTTGAATATGCTGTGATTTTAAATTTGGAAACACGTAAACGTCAATCAATTCACGTTTTCCTCGATTTGCGTGCAGATAAGTAACTGTCGACGAAAGTGGCGCCATCCGATATGATGTTTTGAAGGAAGGAGACACAACATATTTACGTGAAAATTTTTGTTTTTTAGTGGTCTAAGTGCTTCAAAGAGGCTGTGAATGTTTTCTTCACACAATTTTTCATTAGTTATGATGAGGTAAAAGGTAGTTTCAGTCTTAACTTTCATATAAATGACATTAAAACATATGATAGTCCACTGCTATCAGTGATTGAGTACCTTGATATTTGGCATTTCTTATTAATTTGAATGTATTCTCTATCCATATGTCCTGATAGTAAGTGACAATACTCTGCCAATATGTTTCCATAGTTTTCACATTCATTTTCCAGTCCTTTACATAACATCACAATTTATAATCAACAAAACTCAACTCCTTCATTACTTCACAACACTGACAGCATGACAGACTGACAGTCAACTATTGTGTGGGTGAATGCTGAAACAGGATAGCCACTTTGCTGACTGGCTCGCTCATATGAAATAAGATAAAAATGATCCTTTATATCATTTCCATCTGGAGGATCGGAGTCAACGGAAAAGGAAGGCCACTTTCAAGCCTCAAGGCCGCCAGACGCCAGTCGGCAGTCACCACCAAATTTATAATCGATCAATTCATTATTATACTTTGAGACCCTTAGGTCACTGGATCAGCATCACATTTTCAGTTTCAATATAGTAAAGGTTTTTATTTGTATGATGTGCAATATTTTCCTGAATCAGAATTTAATTATCTATAGGTACCTGGTAGAGGTTTTGGATTTAATGCTCATTGTTGGTGTGCAGTCAGGATTTTTTGACAGGTCCAGATAGGGAATCCTGAGCAATTTTATAGTAAAGTGGTCTCCTTATAATCACCACACATTTTATTAAAAGCATTTGCAGAATTCATTCAATGAATAATTTTATCAATGTTGCACCCATTTCTTAGACGACCTAGGCTGCATCTTTTTTTTAGTTCCTGTTGTATGACATATTTTCCGTTTTGTTCCACTGCATAAAGAAAAAAATCGTTTGAGATCACCAAACAGCTTTTCTTTTTCTGGCAGGTCTGCACAACCAAGCGGTCGCTGGCGAGGACGTCGGCCGTCTCTGTGGGTAAGGTCATCTGCTCAGCCTTTGTGGAGATCAGCAAGACGTCACTAAGATGAAGACTTCGCTGGAGCAGAAGCCGCTGACCCGTGTCCGATCGGGCAGGTCATGCTCGACGGCACGAGCCACAACTCGAACGACTCGGTGACATCAACAACATGGTGGAGCAGGTGAATGAGTTTGGCGACGTGTTGTGCGACTGCAAGAAGGGTTGTCTGCGTGTTCTGGCCGGCGGAGCGGCGACGCTGCGCAGTCTGTGCTGGCGGTGAGCAGCTGGCCGTGGTGACCGCGCGCGCCCACATGCGCCGACAACCTGTGCGGCTTCGACGGCCCGGAACAGCCCGATGCCGCCCACTATGCGACGCCGACCGCGCACTGTCCGCACGGCCACATGGAGGTGTGCCCGCGCCTTTTGCCCGCACGCCGCTACCTCGCAGCTGGTCTGCAACCACGCCGTCGCCGCCTGTAGCCCGATAACAAAACGGCTGTCTGATAATGCCGCGTGTTCTTTGTGATGTTGCTACTGTGATCGTTGCTACTGCTGGTCTGAGACTCGATGTTTCCATTCGTCTTTTACATGTTAAGGATTTGATAATGATAAGCTTAGTCCGAGCTTAGGTCATTTATATCATTTGTTATATGGCATATTTTGGATCAAAGCAGTACGACACTGCCTCCTGCTTTTGTGATGTATGCTGGCAAGACGCAGGTTCCGGTCGCAGGTCACCCGGACCCGGTTCCAATGTGGTCGGGCTGGCATGCGATAATGTGATGTTGTTTTGCTCGTCTCTGTGTTCCACACTTGATGATGTTTGTGAATCTAACCCACATTGTATAGTATTTTTGTTTGTTTGCGGCCGATGGCCTTGTAAGTTGTAACTGTGGCAATACAGTTTTTCCTGCTATAATTCTCCAATATTCAAGGGTGGGTGGATATCTCTGTATTCACGTATTCCCTTCTCCCAGTACAGTCAGAGAATATCAATTACAGTATTCATACGGATTATTCAAGCCTTGTATAATTATTTGAGGTGTGCCGAATCCGAAAGACCGATAAAACTACTAGCGGAAAATGTGACATGATGCCATGGGTTTGTGAAAAGTTTAGGTACCACGTAGCATTCAACTTCCTGCATTTCTGTTTCAACTCAGTTTAACGTATTTCAACGAACATAACATCAAAAATGGCAGCCAGTACCGGCTTCACCTGTCACGGAGAACGCTCAAAAAATTGAGTGTAAATGCTGGCCGGCACTCAATTTTTTGAGCGCCAGCTGACTGTCGTCTGTCGTGGCGCTCAATTTATTGAGTATCGCGGTCCCGAACGACAAGTGGCGCTCAAAAAGTTGAGCGTCTTTAGGGCATTTGCTTTCCAAAAACACCGATGTAAATTATCACGGCGAGTGTTCGAGAAGAAACCTTGTTGCTCTCTCTTGCCATTGATACCTTATTTGGATACGATATTTGCCGTAGTGTGACGCTAAAGGCATTGTAAAATACCATCGTTTCGCCTATTCCTTCATAATGGGGCCCGCTCAATTTTTTGAGCGCTCAATTTTTTGAGCTTTTCCCCCTTGTGCGTGGGACTGACTTAGCATTAATTTTACCATCGGCAAATGCTAACAATGAACAATACAAGCTCTTTCGAATGGTATATGAATCGTATGGTATTCGCTAAGAAGTGCGAAGATTTTGCTGTCTCACCGCACAAAGATGCTGATGGTGCTTATGCGGATTACTCTGAAAGCTGGCCAGCGTTGTTCAGTTTCTTGTTTGATTTGATTCTTCTAAAGTTAGGCTGGTATTTGAGGCTTCGCCAAAGAGCTGTTTGGCTGTGCAGCAAAAATAAAATATGCTGCAGCATGCTGTACACTGTACAGTGAGACTGTGAGAGATATTATGCCCTTTAGTCCCGCCCACACTGGTGGCGGCGCATCATTGCATGACGCATGTGTGATGTCACCTATCACAGCATGCCTGGCGACATGCTTCTCAAATGTGCGGCATAAAAAATTGATGCTGCAGGAGACAAAAGTGGGCAAGTGCCAAGTTAAAAGTACCATCCTTTATTTCCTGTAAGGAAGTTTTATCTTTATTTTTGTTTTTTTTTTGTTTCATTGTGACTTTTCAGTGGGACATTGCTAGTTATTTACTATATTTAATCACATTTAAACCATTTTTAATGTAAACTACCGGTCCACCTGTCTCACTGTTTCACCACACATTGAATATGCTGCAGCAGCGCTTGGCCTGCCGCCTGCATGGCCGGCAGAGAGTGGGCGAAGCCAGGTGGCTGATGCCAGCCAAGTATGATGCATACAGCACATATCTATTCTGAATGGACCGTCCAGAACAGCCCTCAGTGTTCTTAAGGCACGCTCTGTGATGTGCCTTTGAAAGCCCTTTTAGCCATGCAAGCTTCTGAGGCATTTTGTGAGCCATTGCCTGTTGCTGGCCTCTGAGGACTCAGGGTTCTGGGGCCCCAAAGCCTGCATCTGAGCCTGGGGGCTCATCTTTGCTGGTTAGTGGGGGAGGGTTTCAAGTTCCAGTGGTCCCAACCAACTGATGGCCCTGCATATTGTCATAGAGTTGGGCAAGGTCCTATATACCTACCAAGTTGGGTGTCTAACATAGGTTCTGGATGGCACCTCATAGACCACTGAAGGCCCTAACTCCCTGTTTAGGTTCTTGAGGACTCATGCTTATCTCTTAGGCTTCCTCATGGGTTTCTGGGGGCTGCACACCAGCCCCTGAATGACATGTTCATGTGAATGTCTGAGGATTGTTTGATTCCAAAACTGGACTTTTGATGGTCTCCACACTTCACAGAGATCTCTCAGGCCCCACTCCAGTCTCTAGCAGGTCAAAACGGTCCTATGAAGGCCCCACAGTCCCCACAGCCTAAGGTGGTCTGGGCAAACCACTGAGGGCCTCACACTGAATTCTGAGGTTCCATGTAAGGCCTTGAGCCATGAGGGGCTGATGGCCTATTGCAAAGATATGCTGAAAGACACAGCCTTTTTCATTTTTGGTGATGAGGAATGGGAAGGTGATAAGGTCTACCAAAGGATCATACCATTTTGACTTTTTCTAGTTGTTTTTGAATGCAGAAACATCAGGAAAAGTGTAGAAAAAGTATGAGTAAAGATAAAATCCATCTAACCAGACCTAACCTTACCTAGGTACTAACCTACTAACCTACAACCTGCAAATCTACAACCTACATACCTACAACCTACCAACCCAAAACCTACCAGCGTACAACTTACTCAGACATTTTATATACCAATACCAAAATATCTAAAAGATTTGAGAGTCTGAGGCTACATGTCTGGCTGGAGTCAGTGAGTGTCGTCAAAACTTATTGGCTCTGACTCTGCCTGGCGTTTTCAAGCATCTCAGGCTCGTGTTCCTACCGTCAGTGTACGCCACATGGCACATGCTGATTCTGATACCGAGTGATGAGACCAGTTGGCCCAACACGGTCTCAAGTAGGGCTGGAACCTGTGGGGAGTCCTGTGGGGAACGGGGAGTCCTGTGGGGTCATGGGTTCTGCGTCCCATTAGCCCGCTAGGCAGAAACTCTTCATTCCTCTCAAGCCAGTGCAGTGTGATGTCCTCTCATCCTAACATGGATCCTCTTGGGCCGGTGCGGGCCTTGCCAGGCTGGCATGGGCTCTCTGAGGCCGTTGTGGGCCCGCTGGAACTGGTGTGAATCCTCTGAGGCCGATGTGGCTTTCTTAGATTGGTATGAGCCCGCTGAGGGCGTCACGGACCCTCTGAGGCTGGTGTGGGTCCTTGTAGGCCTGTGTGGTCCCTCTGTGGCAGGTGTGGGCCCTCTGAGACTGGTGAAGGCCCTTTGAGGCCGATATGCGGCCTCTGAGGCCGGCTTGGGTCCTCTAACGCTGGTGACACCGGCCTTAGAGGACCGGTGTGGGCCCTCTGCGACTGATGTAGGCTCTCTGAGGCCGATGTGCGCTCTCTAAGGCCGTTGCTAACACTCATGGGACGGGTGTGGGGCCTCAGCTGAGACTGGCAGGTGATCTTCTCGTACGGATCAAGGGACCTCTGTAATCATTTTGATGGCCTTTCCGGATTAAGTTTAGACCGTTTGAAATGTAGAAACTTGACCGTCGCCCTCCCCTCACATACTAGATGATCCACAGTGCCCTGGTTCGAATGTTTGCGCTCATTTTTGAGCTCTGTCCTGTTGTCGATGAATTGGGACTAGGCACGAAAGTTATTTTGATGAAAGCTTTGTCCGGTAATTCATAAAGAAAAGTACCTACCTAGGTAAATCCAATGTGTGTAACTTGTAGCTTATGTAAGTTGAACCTCCTTTGAATGAATGAACCTCCTTTATTTCAGGAGTCCAGCGCAGTTGATTGAACCCCAGCTCGGGCATCCTCGACAGTGATTTGACCAGCCGTGATGATGTCCTCCAAGTCAAAGCCGAGCATTCTGGACCGGCCGCTGAGCCGCGGCAAGAGCGAAGTGAGCCTCAGTCTGTTCGCGCTGCTGTTTGCCGAAATAGTGCACTACACCCACAACCGGGTGCAGTCGGTGTCCGAGCTGCAGAACAGGTGAGAGAAATCAGGGGTGGATCCAGGAATTTTCGGGAGGGGGGGGGGGCGGCAAGTCGAAATAGGGGCGACCTGGCAATCCGGGGGCGCTCCATACAAAGGGAGCGCCAAACCGTCAAAATCGGGAGCTAAAAGCCCGCGCCGTGCTAGGGGGCGTTATCGCGCTCCCCCTCAGGTTTTTCGCAAATATCTGAAAGACGGCTGCGCGCAGCGCCGCCATTTTCAGCTTACCTTATCATGCATCTTTTTTGCACATGTTGTAAAAATGTCTGACGCGGGTGATGGAAGGTCAGGTCACCAGGTTATGCCAAGTGACCTAGCCTAATAAAAAGTTCAAATGCTTACCATTGCTATACCGACTGAACGATTGCTTTGAACCTTTCAGCGATTGATGAAAGCAACACTACTCATGAAATGTATATCTCGGAATTTCGATATCTGTGACCTAAGGTCAGGTCAGTTGTGCGACGTCTCCATTAGGTAGGTAGGTATAATTAAGTCTTTGGGAGAAAACTGAAAGGCATCTCTTTTGGACGAGCGCCATTTTAGACAATATCAAGCATTGGGATACATATAAAATTAACACACTGAATAAGAACATTGTACCTAGTGTGACCATTCATTATGTCCCAGAGGTCATCCCATGTCATGAAAGGTCCGCAGCAGTTTTTTTTTTTTTTAAATAGCTTTTGATAGATTCAAGCTAGAGCGATAAAAACACATCAGCTGTGTTCAGCTCGACGATACGCATCGACTGCTATGCAGCATGACCTTTCCCGGTCAGATCATGACCTTGACCTGAGGTCAAATTCTCAAAATTGCCTTTCATAAGGTCAACCTTTAGTTTGGTCGACGTGTCTCGACGACAGAAACGCAATGCTGGCAAACGTAATGTCGAGACTCTCTTGAGTCAAAAGTTAGTTCAGGAAAACATTGTTCGTAAAAAGGCTATTTTTAGTCTTTTGCCCTCTGAAGGCTAAACCGCTGACCTGAGGTCAAATCTGAGCGCAGCTTGCAGAAACACTTTTAAAAGGGCTATCGAATGCGCTTTTCTGCGGCGCTATAGCTCTATTGGTTTCCGAGTTATGTGCCGCTGCTTCGAAAACGGAAAATTGTTGAAACAGGCAACATTTTACCTTTGATGACCTCTGGTGACCTGACATTCGACCTGACCTAAAATATGACCGTTTTGTTTTCGTCCTGTTTTTTGACGATCTTTCGAATGCCGCTTATCGCGTGTCACTACGCGGCCCAGGAGCCGAGTTAGACGAGGGAGTGTGTCCCCCCCCCCTCCCCAGCAGGACACGGATAACTCAGACCACCAGCACGGCGCGGGTTAAAAGTCGTAGATGGGCACCGCTACCCTAGCCAAAGATATTAGCAAAAAGATGGCCTCCATTTACTGGTGCAGTCCTTCTCCCGGTGATGCCCCCTCCTTGTTCTGGAAGCGTCTCACTTATGCTGGTATGCCTCACTTCCCGGGGGCGCCCAACCTCTGCTTGGATCGCCTAATCCATTATGGAGAGACCCACTTTGCTTCAGTCGCCTCATTTCTTGCTTCTAAGAACGACCAATTTGCTGTAGGCGGCCCACTTATCTGGGACGCCCATCTTCTGCTTGAAGTGCCCCTCTTCTTCCTGATGCGTCCCACTTCTGCTACGAGTGCACCTTTTCTGTTAGGGCGCCCCTTTGCTACTGAGGAGTCTTTTTTCTCCTGTGAATAGGGCGGCCCTCTCCTGTTGGGCGACCCCAAATTCTGCTGGAGGCGCCCCACTTCTGCCCAACTTTGGTGGGGTGTCCCTCTCTTGCAGGGGGCACTTCTCTTTTGCTGGAGACGCCACTCTTGTGGGGGCGCCCTTCCACTGCGGGGAACGTCTCTCTTCTGCCAGAGGCACCCCTTTTCACCCTATTTTATATTCTTGTAACGAGACGCCCTCTTCTGCTGGGGGCGCCCATCTGCTGCTGGGGCGACTCTCATCTGCTGGGAATAGGCAATTGGGCGTCACTCTCCTGCTTGGTGAGCCCAACTTCTGCTGGAGGCGCCCTATTTCTGCTGAACCTTTGCTGTGTCGCCGCTCTTATGCTCGGGGCGCCCTCTCTGCCGCGGGATATGGGCGCCTTTTTCGGATGGCGGGGGGGGGGGGGGGGGCGGCCGCCCCCGTCGCCCCCCCCCCCCTGGATCCGCGCCTGAGAGAAATCACACCTGTTTCAGGTGTTCACTATTACTTCAGCTGCTGACGTTCGCTGAAAAGCTGAGGTGATTGAGGATTGAGGCGAAAAAATGCCTCCGTCAGAGCTCGAGTTAAGAGGAATATTGCAAAAGAAATAGACATTCCTTACATTTCCTGACACCAACGGGTATCAGGAAGTCTTTACCGCGTCCGCATGAAACCTTTGTCCATCTTTTTCACAGGCTGTCTGAGATGGGTTATCAGGTCGGTATCCGCATGTTGGATCTCATTGTGGTCCGAGAGCGGAACCTGAAGAGAGAAACGAAGATACTCAACATTCTGCTGTTCATCAAAGGCACATTCTGGAAGGTAAATGATATGTCATTGTCTTGTTATGCGACCTGTTTTGATAGCCTCCTCCCAAATGTTTGATCAGAGAAGATAGCAGTAGTCTACAAATCACCTATCGGATCAGGGGAATATTTCGAGGCCGAGCGGTATGGCACCTACATTGAACCACTAATGTTTTGATGATGGAACACTCATGGCCTAAACCCACAGCAGTTACTGTTTGTCACACATGTAGCTACAACAACTATTCAGATATTCCTCCAGACACTTTTGCCATAACGTTGTCCTTCACCCCACCCAGACTTTGTTCGGGAAGGAGGCAGACAAGCTGGAGCACGCCAACGACGACCAGCGCATGTACTACATCATCGAGAAGGAGCCGCTGGTCAACACGTTCATCTCGGTGCCCAAGGACAAGGGCAGCCTCAACTGCGCTGCATACGTGGCCGGCATGATCGAGGCCGTACTGTGCGGATCCAACTTTGTGAGTTGGAGACTACTGGCGGGAATCTTGGGACAAGGACTCGTGAGTGGGTGAGGCCGGTTGAAGTTTTAGTGATCAGATATCAGCATATTGTGGCGAAGCTCGTCAGATCATCTATCATGTCATTTCAATAGCATGGCCTTTACCGGCAGTCTCTGGATCGACCAGTGGTGTTCTGTCATTCGCTAACGTGACACGATCCCTGTCCAATTGAGTTGACCCGTGCACACCTTTCATCTTAGTTAATGCCAACAAACTGCATTTTCTCACTCAGCCCAGTGAGCCACCCGCCCATTGCTATAGCTCTTTTGCTGTCCCCTGTCCCTCATTGTTCTATTGGTTCTTTTACCCGGCTCCTTTTTCATCCCATAACTGGTGACACTACGCCGCTGTTTCGGCTCTCGTTCCACCAGCTATTTGATGTTTGGTGCTTCATTGTTTGCACCTCCGCCTACTTTTATTTTCGATGTTATTTACTGCCCTTTGTTTAAATCTTAGGACGTATCAGTTGGCTACTTCAATCCATGGCTGCTGATGTTTGCTCAGCTAGCCCCCATCCCCCCCTCTGTTTCAGCCGGCTAAGGTGACCGCTCACTGGCACAAGGGTACCACGTTTATGGTGCGGTTCGAGAGCTCCGTGCTGGCCCGGGACGCACAGGTGGACACCCGGTAGGACAGCCGTGTCCAATCCACTGTGGATACCCCGTCCTCGCCGGTGGAGGGTCGTCTCTCCCGGATAGAGCGGCCGCTGAGGCAGGATGAGTCGCCTTGGCAGCCGCCGCCTGTCGCCCGCAGCTGGGCCGGACATAGCTCCACTGGTACAGACGCGATCAGTGTGGACTGTGTGTACTGTGTACCAAGATACAGCCCAGTGATACGAGACCGAGCCGAACGGACGGACGGTCCCAGAGAAGCTGAAAGGGCCGCCGGAGATACCCCAGCGAGGCCTGAGGTGTTGGGACAGGATGCATCTATGTGTGCTGCGTCATGATCATGACTGCAAGTCCATTCTGCGACACTAGGACCATCTAGGAGTCTTTCTCTCGTTTGTGTCTGTGTCCCGGACAATGGTAACTCCTACAAACAGCAATTGGTGAGTTGCCGGCTCGGGCTGTATGTTAATGCGGTTGCATTTCGGAGTTGTCTGACACATTATTTGGGCTTTGATGTGGGACGTCGTCGTTGTCGAATGGTTTGTGTTATGGAGAATATGTCCAGCGAAAGAATATATCCGGAGGTGAATGTATGCAAGCGAAGGGATGTATCCGGCACTGACTGTGTCATATCTGCTCTCATTTGTTGATGTCTATGGGTGCTCTTACTTGCATTGTTAGACCTTCTCATGTACTTTCCTTGTTTTGTTTGTAATCATGCTGCAAACATAGGAACAACTGCATCAATATAATGAATGCATTTAGGTCAACCATTATCTCTACTTTGTGGTGATTTTATCAAGGCTCTGGTAAGCATGAAGCATTGGGCATTGGACTTTGGTGTGGCAGATTTCTCCAAACACACCCGAGAACATGACGAGTTCTGTCGATCATCTCCTTGGAGTCATCAGCGATTTATGTGATCTTGTTTGGGCTTCGCTGCGCGCTCAACGCCGTCACTTTTTTACCCACGGTTGCGCTAAGTTCTGCTCCTACTAGGTACCAAAAACTCAGTATCGCTCCTACCGCTGGCATGATGCTGGGCCACGCACAATTTTCTGTAGAACTGAACAAGTGCCGATGCCGGCCTGAATTCAGTCCGTGCTCCTCCCAACACAGCCGGCACGGTCGCATTCGATATATTTAACAAATCATAATATAAGTTCGTTCAAGTAGACCACTCATATCTGTACAGTGAACACTGGCATGTCGAGGGAGGCCTCCCCTCCTACCCACCCCTGCCCTGTGCCATCCCCGCGCGACCCTCAGGCGAACACAGTATAACGCGGCGCGGCGGCTCCTCTGACTGAGGCGGCGCTGCCGGCCGGGAGATTACCTAACAACGGTGGGCGGGACGGCGAGAGCCGCGGCACGCGCCGTAGCAGCTCGCCACACACGCGCGAGCACCAATCAATAGGACTGAATCAATCACACGGGCCCAGCGGGCCTACACCGGCTGACTCGAGACGCACATCAGAGTCATACGAGTCATGACATCACGCTGAGGACCACTGACGCGGGGACTCCCGGCTCATGGACGGTCCACGGTCAGCCGACGCTCGACCCTCCTATCCACGGCGCCGGCGGCCGAGGGCCACCCAAACCGAGCACAGACCGCCCCTCCGCGCACACACACGCGCACATACCGATCACGGGCTGGGGAGGTCGGGCCGAGTCCCGTCCCCGATCACAACTGAAAGAACCGGGCCAGCCGACCGCGCCCCAGCGCAGTGGCGCGATGGGCCCTGACGGGTGGCGGCTGCATGAAGGTCACCTGATATTCGGTCATATCATGTCCCAAGCATCGCAATACATCCCCAGATAGATACCAAACAAAGTCAGACTCGGTAAAGGAACAGGCAAAGACGAGAACAACGGTAGTAATCTATCGAGGACACTGAGGCAGACGAGACTCATTGTAAAGACAAAATAAAGAACGCAGATTACCAACAAGAAGGACCATGCACAATCGGTTGGGAGGAACTGGTTAGCACGAGCACCAATTCACCCGTCACGGAACGCACTTTCACCATCAGCGAGACGCAGCGGTCCCCGAGTCGGCACATAACACATCCGTTATCCAGCGCGGCGGCGACGGCAACTGAACGGGCGACACGGCAGGCGATACTCACTTTTCTGCTTTTTTTCTCAAGATATGCCTGGAGTATAGCCCTAGAATAATGGAAGCCGCACTCGGTAAAGAAAGCAGCCTTAGCATGCAGTCAGTCTGAGGCGATAATGAACAGTCTATGTTACTTGAGACACATGGCTGCCTTATCCATGATATAAAATCGGAAGATCGGTGGATAGCTGGAAGAGGAGCTACGTGAATGAATAAAGACGGGAAAAGGCGAAGAACCAAAAAGCGCATAGCTCTTACCGTGTGGCGGGCCTTCAAACCTGGCAGCCACTTCGTTCCCCTCCCCCGGTACGTTCTGCCCAGCCCTAAACTGAGGGACGAAGGCCCCACTGCGTGTAAGCTCAGAACGGCCGCTGGCGGCGCGGCCCTGCCCGGCCCGGCGACCCGAGGCGACTGGCCGACCGAAGCTCCGCCGGGCCCGGCACGGCCGCGCCGCAGCGGCCAAACACAAATAACAAAACGTCTTAAATACTGATTAGGTCAAAACCGCAGACCCCGTCTCTGTGCGTTCTGTGGCGGCGCCGACTGTGGCGGGTCGGGGAGCGACACGCGAAGACTGAGGTCCGCCGACTCATCACAGAGGACCGCCCGCGTTAGATCACACAGGAGGGGATAGCCGCGGGTCGTCCTCAGACAATATCACACAAATATCGAGCACTTACCACGCGCCCAGTCCTCTCGCTCGCATCACATTCAATATCACTCAGCTGTCGGCCACCTATTGCACCAAACTTTCACGCTACTCACGTACCTCAGATAAGAACTGACACTCAGCACGCAGCACGGGGTCGGGTCGGGTCGGAGTCGGCCGGTCGGTCGGCCGCACCGTCCCGCCGCGGAGATCACACTGGCGTCCTGCGCCGCCACAGATCACGTCAAGGCCTTCGGAGCGCGGGCGGAGACGCGTCACCGGGTCTCCGGCCGGCCGGGAGGCGGGCGGGGAGGAGGGGGTCGCCCACCACCGGCCCGGCGCGGCTCGCCCGGCGAGCAGCCGTCCGCTGCGGCACCGTCGGCCACTACGGCTCAAAGTTCAGCAAGTACTCCTTGAGCTGTGCTGGCAGCGGCAGTTTACTGACGTTGGGACCGGGCCGACGTCTCAGCGCACCGTAGATGGTCACACGACAAATCTGTTTTAGAGTCCGCGGGTTGGTCTGCAGTTGACGCAACAGGCTGGCCAGCTGCCACTTGATGGGCGCCAGCGTGGCCTGCGTGTGCAGCAGCCGCAGACAACTGTACAGCACGCTGTGGTCCATACACATGTAGTACAGCCGTATGATGCGCTCAAAACGCCTCTCCGGGTCTAGGAGCAGCTCCTCGCGCCGGATCAGCCGCTGGATGTAAAAATACAACACCTGGTGTGACGACCGCTTCAGGAACACGGACGACTGTGAGTGGCAGATTTTCGGCTCGTTGCTCGTGCTAATGGCGACGTTCGGGTCGGCGCCGTACTGGAGCAGTGTCAGCGTCAGGTCACGCACGTGCCCCAGGTCGGCGGCGCTGCGTGCCGACGACACCATGTCGATGACCGACAGTAGGATGTGGTGCGACCGCTGACTGAAGCGCACGTTCGGATCGAGTCCGTGCTGGAGCAGAATCACCAGCAGCTGCCGAATGAAGTCGAACGCCTGCGCCTTCTCTGCCTCTCGGCTGAGCGCGATGTTCTCCGAGGCAGTGAACATGAGCACGTGCAGCGGCGTCAGGTTGCTGCGCGACGAGCAGTTGGGGTTGGCGCCGTGCTTGCAGAGGATGCGCACGCAGTTGAGGTAGAACACCTTCATGGTGTGGTTGAAGTGGTGCAGCGGGTCCTTGTTGATGAGCGGCACCAGGCAGACCATCAGCGGCACAGAGCCGTCACGGCCCACGATGTTGGGGTTGCCGCTGTTCTGCAGCAGCATGTCCAACAGCTCGTACCTGGTGGCGCAGACAGGGAGGAGGCGGGACTCAGACGGATGTGTGGCAGCCGGCAGGAGCTGGTTAGGGGGCCGATCAAAGTTCGTCGACAAATCGCGCAGCTATGTAACGCAGAACTTTGGCACACTGCAAATCACGATGGATATTTCTGAAAAAGTACGTCATTATGTCAATGCATGCAAAAAAAAAAAAACTAGGCTGTGCTTTGCGTATTGGCCTTTCCTTCATTACCAGTATTCACGTCCATTTCCTCACGCACATCCATCCGCCCGCCCGCCCACCCGTCCAGCCCGGTCCGGTCCGGTCCGTCCGTCCCTCACCTGAACTCCCAGTCCCTGACGTGCCGCAGCACACAGGCCAGCGCGCTGTTGCCCTGCTGGTTGATGCTCGGCGCGGCGCCGTTCTGGAGGAGGTAGCGCACTAGGTGAAGCGTATCCCACTTAGTCCACGGTGGCGGCTCGTGGTCGTACCCGTAGCGCGCCTCCTCCAGCGCGTACCTGGATACGAATTGGGATAGGGGGTCAAGGGCGTGCGGTAGAGTGCGGCTTTCAGGACAGCGGGGACGGTCAAGGGTTGAGTGCAGCTCCGATGACTCGTGGGGCTTGGGCTCACACTACGTCGTCCACTCCAGAAGTTTTGAGACTGGCCTCGTAAAACCCATATGAACAGTGCTAGATACTTGTTGTTCTCACAAGTCCTTACCACAGTTGTTATAAACGTACTTGCGTAATTTTGTTTTTCTACGTTGCAAAAGACGGCAACGGTGTCACCCTGAACATGGCAAGTCGCACGCGGCTTGTCACAGTGAACAGTGTAGAGCACAGTCAGGCTGTTCATGTGAAGACAACTTGGAGGGTCGCTGTGCAATAAAATTTTGGGATTAGCTTGGCAAAAATGCCCGAGAAACATAGCAAATTGACTCTAAGGTGACTTGAGACGAAAGCTGGATGTATTTTTACCATCATGAGACCAAGAGACAGAAGGTCCAATGAAAACACACTGACTCCTTCAGACCCAATAAAGACAGCGGCGCAGGTCCACTGGGAAGTTCAAATTAATCCCTTACTTAGAACAAAAAGGCAAAAACTTCATAACCTGGGTCCCCTACACGGCCAGATGGTCAATAAGGAATGATTCGTGAAGGTTCTGAGGGAGTTGAGAAAGAGATTTCGCCGCAAGAGGTCGGAAC
The DNA here is from genome assembly GCF_019059575.1 of Amphibalanus amphitrite. Taxonomy (NCBI): domain Eukaryota; kingdom Metazoa; phylum Arthropoda; class Thecostraca; order Balanomorpha; family Balanidae; genus Amphibalanus; species Amphibalanus amphitrite. The sequence continues at coordinate 121,447 of NW_024882737.1, read as the reverse complement.
TCTTCAACTGTGGCCAGGGGCTCCTGCACCTGGACAGCGCACACACCCACAAGTCCACTATGGAGACGAACTATCTGACACAGATGTGCGTCAAAACCGTCCGTAACCCTTCCCACTGTCCTGATCTGGCCCCCGTGGCTTCTGGATGTTCCACAGACTGACAGGGAAGCTCAGAAGACAGACTGACAGAAGCTCTTTCGGAGGATGTGGAGGAGATGAGTGAGGCTGTGACAGAGGCCCTGGGCACCTTCACTTTGAAGGCCTATCAGCAGGCCTTCAGGCAGTGACAGGAGCGCTAAAGCAGGTGCATTGGACTCGGGAGGTTCCATTTCGAGTCATACAAGTTTCATGCTTCTCTGAAACAGACAACTGTCTCTACTAAAGTCTCAAAACTTCTGGAGTGCACCACGTAGATAAGCGGATGCAGTGTTTTGTTAGAGACACACATACAAATTACAACGTGGCTTGACCTAAAATAAAACACGACTGAGATCCAGAGCAAAATTAAGTGTACAGTGAGAATCCCTGGTCACAGGTCTCGACAGCTAAGCAATGAGTCGTTGAACAATACATTAGCACCAAACACAACACTGAAATTCGCCGTCGTCAGACCAGGAACGTGTACTCACAAGACGTCGGTCTGACCCCACTGTACGTCGTCGTCAGCTTGATGTGCGCACCCACCTAGCGATGAGTGCGTGCAGAGGCGTGTTCCCCAGCGAGTCCGGCTCGTTTATCAACTCCCGCAGGCCGTGGTCGAGCAGCAGTTTGGCCGTACAAAGCGTGTCACTCACAGTCTTCTTCCCCAACAGAAACACCTGCAAAGAGGGGGCGGGGACGTGAGAGGAAGGCTGCTGCGGATGGTGCTCAGCTTCGGACACCCCATTAGGTCATCCACTCAGTCTGGTTGCCCACCACCTTTACTACATGCAGCAGTGGCTTGTTCTTAATGACTGGCATACCCTCCAAGACAGTCTTAGCCTTGTGAAGTTGCCCTTCTCCCAGGTCATCTGGACAGCTATGTCCAGGTATCCTGCTTCGCCTCACAAAATGCATCAGAGTTTTCTGCTGTGTGGAGCTGCTGGTATTTACTCCCTCTCTAGTCCCAGCCACGTCCCAGTCCCAGTTAGTCCCAGGCCCCACTCCCACTCACCACGTGCAGTAGCGTCATCTGCTGTGTGGAGGTCCGTACTAGCGTGTCTGCACCGCACGCAATCAGCCTCTCCAGAAACTGGACGTGATGTAACGCCGCCTGGTGGATGGGGTAGTACTCGTCGTAGCACTGATTTATCTCGTCCGACCTGGAAGGAGACCAGGCCCGAAAGTGGTTAGTAAGGACGATGGGTTTAATTTCAAGGAATTTAGAGCGATCGCTTTGTATTGACTAATTATTGTGGCCAGTAGCTTGCGCACGTAGGCAGAGCTTCTTGCTCTGGTTCTTGCCTCCTTCGTTCAATCGGAAATGCCAGATGACGGCATGATTTAGGGAAGAATGTGTATGGCCTGCACAACCCACAAACACATTTTGTTACCGCACCCACCTCTCTGATACCAGGTACTGCACGCAGTTCCAGGCGCCCCGTTCGCAGGCAATGTGTAGCAGAGGCCGCTTCTGGTGCCAGGGCAACCAGTGGTCCTCGCCCTGCTGGGTCAGCAGCTCGAGAATCTCCACCTGAATAGCGGGACAGCCGTCAGACACCAAACACAGGCCGGCCGGCTCCAGTGCACTAAATCGAGCGGCCGATATGTCGCATAAATTTAACGACGATAAGTGATTGACGGGTTCATTGCGATGGGATATATTTGTTAGCTGATACCGAGACAGCAATCCGGAAGCTTTATAGGAGGGCAACAAAACAGCTCAAATGCTTAGAACGAAAAATCATATTATGGCATGAATCTGTAATGATGCCCCGTATCTTAAAAATATAAGAATAACATCCCAACTATAAGTACAAAACCACGCCACTACACCAGCTCCGCCCGATCCCAATATCTCCCCTGTCTCATCCCCGTCCCACCATCCCACACACCCACCTGATCGCCGTCAATGGCGTAGTAGACGGCCGACTGGAGCCGGTCGCTGCTGCGCTGGTCGGCGCCGCCCGGCTCAAACGGACTGCAGTAGTTGCCGCGCTGCTCGCAGTTCTGGTTGTGCGGGCCCGGCCAGCACATGCGCGCCTCCACGTCGATGCGCGCGCCGTGCTTCAGAAGCATCTCCACACAGTCCTCGTACCTGCCGGACCGACGGGGACTCAGCGGCGTCAGAGGGTGGGGAGGAGGCGTGACCCGAATGGAGAAGAAGATAGCGCAAACTACAAACTTCTCGGCCTTAGTTGCCACAGCCTGTACCAGCCTTGACCGCTAGAAAATTGATTATCTCAATCCAAAATATCGGAAACTGAGCAGATGATTTTCATGTCCTTTGTTGTGACTTTTCACGATTCTAATGTCATCAAATAAGCCTGCCATGGACAACAAATTATTCAATAATGTTATAGCAGCCACAGATCATGAAAGCGCAGGTACTATCCAACAGCTTTTTCACTTCTAGTGATGCATACAAGCTGACTTTTTTCTGAAGCACTAAAAACTGGGTCAAATGCTATAAAAGATCATTTTATCTAAGCATTCCAAAAATCCTCCTAAATCTCGTCCATTTCTCCTACCCAATTCCCACCAGCCTAAATCATGCCCAGCCACAGTGTGGTCCTCTCCCCCCGCCCCCCCCCCCCCCCAGCCAGCCACCTTCCGTAAACACTCACCCTTTGAGGCAGGCGATGTGAAGTGGTAGCGAGCACACTCCGCGGTTGACGTCCAGGTTTCGGCTCAGGATCCAGCGCACCATATCCAGGTTGTTCATGCCGACACACTTCTGCAGCAGGTTGTAGCCCTCCTCGTTGTGCACCTGAAGAATGTTCTCTCCCTGTGGTAGACGAGCGGGTTAAATGTGTGGACTGGAGAGCCATCCTCAATATTGGTGAATGTCGGTAACGTTCATCAGAGCAGAAACCCATGGTCGAACCACTGCATCTTCGCAATTGGACACATGTAATCTAAATGATAAATACCGCCCAAATCAGGAGCAAACACTTGATATCGTAACCACTAACCGCATTCACTTTTGTCAAAGCACAAACAAATGAGTTTCCGCACGGCATGGTCACGCCGCACGCCTACCTTGTTGATCTGCGAGAGGACCGGCTGGAGCCGATGCACCATGTTGCGCGGGTTAGCCCGCAGCGTGTCGAACAAGAAGCGGACATTCTTGGTGGTCTGCTCGCTCAGTTGGCGGTGGTTTGAGTTGAGCAGCGCGCTGCCCGACTGAAAGAAGCTCGACAGCTGATTGCCCATGGTGGCAGTCGGCTGTCGACCGCTCCCGTTCGTCCTGTGAACAGCGGCCGCACAATGCAGAACAATCAGTGTTCTGCTGGGGCTCGTAGCTTCCAACAGAATGAGCTGATCAGTGTGTTCGAAATGTGATGAAACACGTAAACTGTCGCTTTTTGTAGAAATAAAGTCTGAACGGCTCAGGGCGGCTTTTGGGTTCGATTTCTCGCGATTCCGTTCAACATTGACTTGACGTTTTGGAGATCAGCCATTCACTCGTAACTTTGTTCGAGATTCGTTCGAAGATAGACGGTCTGTTGTGACACGGGCCATTGGTAGTTGCATGTCAGTGAAGGGAGGCAACATGTCATTTATAGAGAACGTCACAGGGCTGCGGAGTTGGAGTCGGGGTCGGTCTGAGTCGACAGTTCTAATAGGAGTCAGAGTTGTAGTCGATTTCGGAAACCGGAGCGGGAATCGGAGTCGGAGTCACCGGAAATCCATCGACTCCGCAGACCATGCAGGGCTGCAGAGTCAGAGTCACCGAAAATCTATCGACTCCGCTGCCCTAACTATAGATCGATGTGGCGTTACTCACGGTACTCATGTTATAAACACAAAGACATTCAATGAATGGCACTAGTTTGTCTCGAGTATGTGGCCGTAGATTTTCCGAGATTGCTTTTTGTACCTATTTGTCATGCACCCAGTAAGTGATGTTGATGTGTGTATTGATGCGTGCTTATTTTTCGAAGATGAAAGCGGAGAATGTCTCAATATGTCCTGTGTAGGTCAATGGACGCGCCGACCGGCGGTCAGCTGCAATACAGTGTCCTTGGAAGACAGTGTGTGTTAGCTGCAGCCATTACTGATTACACCCAGGAGCCACACCTAGCAGTGCTTATTGAGAATATCATTCACTGTTACAATTTTAGCCTTAAGTTTGACACATCACGGGAACATAGTGACAAAGTCCTCATCTAGTGTGGCCCTCTCTTGCCAGGTATCAGCTGGCTCAATACAGAAACGTGGGTCAAACAGCATTGGAGATTCCCTGCACGAGCCAGCACTGAACTCACTCTCAGCATGTTAAACAGCAGATTATTTATCCACTAAGCCACAAGGTGGACAATCAGTAACTGTCTTTACCAAGCTAGGTAATACTTCCCTCAGCTATTTTCCAACAGCTTTTTTCATAACCCTCACCGGACCTATATGTTTTCTACATACGCGCCGGTCGAGGGGGGGGGGGGCGGGTACGACCCCCTCGCCGTTTCGCCCCTGGTGGAGCTAGCGCGTCGCGGAAAAAACGAGCGTGTGCGCCGTTACGAGACGCAGAGATTGGTACCCGATTTTAAGGTCCTAGGTCAACCGGTGATCTCTGAGGTCAGGTCAAGTGCCCCAAGGTACGGTTCAGTTTTTGGTGAATAACTTCGCAAAAAACGGCCGCAGAGCGCCGATTTTGGCAGCATCGTGTTCGCCTCGCCCAGGCGCGTCGAATGATATACTTTTTGTTTGGGTCAGGTCAACTTAGGGTGTTGACCTCAGGTCAAGGTCAGGTCAGCGCCCCCAGGTCACGAAGTTGGTCGAAAGAGGTCATGTCGCATATCATTCGATTCGGCAGGTCTTCCGGAGTCCATTGGGGGGCTTTCCCGACTCGCTAGCTCAATTTGATCAAGAATTATTGACGAAAAACTAATATGACGTTAAAGGAAATAGTTCACTTTTTAACATGGGTTTTGAACTGGAATAGCAGTTCTGTAGCTTAGGCTGAGACGAGCATAAATCAGGAGATTTTACAGCCCAACGATCACCCTAGGCAAAGATATTCTATTTCTCGTCCCGAAAAAGGTGTCTTGCGTTGAGGATGTGTGCCTTGCATATATTTCCATCCAGTATGAAAAGAGCATGGGTCCCGAAAATTATTCAGAAAGTAGAGAAATTATCTACGAGAACTCTAGAGAAATTCTCGTACTGATCAATTAGGACATTCAGGGGAACATTATCAGATCGAGCAGATCGCCCAAATGCCGGTGGCTGCGATAATTTCTCTGTTTCTGAAGAATTTTCGGGACCCATGCTCTTTTCATACTGGATCGCCTGTGCCTTACAGAAACTGAAAAGTTCTTCCTATAGCAAAATATAGAAAAAAAATCTTTTGTTATAAAAAGGTTTTATTTTCTTTGCTGATTATTTTGAACATAAAAAATCATAAATCGTTGCAAAAAAAAATAATTTCGTGAAAGTGAACTATTTCCTTTAAAGGGACCCTCCCACCTTCAAAAAAGTTAATGAATTGGCATGAAAGTGATGTCGCTCGGTTCAGAAAGAGCAAAAACGAATATCTACCAAATTTCATCGAAAAATATTCACCGGTTTTCAAGATATTAGACTTTTACTTTTGTTTACTTTTTGGGGTCTCCGCTGTTCCTAGCGACTTTATTTGAAAGTGCGGCATTTGTTGCGCGCAAAGCAGCATATACCACCGCGTGCTACAAAACGTTTTAGTCAAACATTTAACGGACGTTCGAAAGCCTGATGACGTCATCAGATTCCCGTAATGGTTAAGAGATAGGGACCACGCTGGTCCCACCCTGCAAGTAAAGGGAAGAAATTTCTTGAACACCATAAAGCTGCGGGGGTTGCGACCAGGATAAATGGTGGTTTCTGAGCCTGGCCGCAAACTTGGCTATCTCAACTCAAAACTAATGTTAAGGTGGGAGGGTCCCTTTAATGACGTCATAAACGATGTCACGCAAGGTCAACATTGCAAATGCAAAAGTGACGTGTCTAGCCTTGCAAGGAATGCATCAAATCACGATTCTGTGTGCTTGAGATAGTTGGGGATGGTTCCTGGTGCCAAAATAGCAGTTTTCATTTTTCCCCATTGACTTATAATGGTGAGGTCACGAAAATGACCTGACCTCATATGACCCTTAGGAAAAATCTGAGATATACAAGTTGTGAGACTCGTAATGGATCCTAAATCCTGCAAGTTTAATTTCCCTGTGAAAGCTCTTCTGGCAGTGAGGGCATTGCGAGGTTGCAACATCTGAAGACCGTGCAGAGGTTCACTTATGACGTCATACGTCAGTGAACTGACCTGACCCAAAAATGTGGTTGGTATCAAAAGATCCAGCTTGAATCAAAGGTCAGGTATGCTATGTTTCAGCTCTCTATCGCCAGCGTGTTCGGAGCTATCGCGAAAAAACCCTATGGGTGGCGGCAACCGCCCCCCTCGGCCGGCGAGGGTTAATGGAACCTTAGCTTGTAACATGGTAATTATTTTAAGAGTAATGTGTTCCACTCCAAAAGAAGCTTGAGCTTCACTATCCATCAATAATTGCAATGGTTCCTCGCAAACGCTGACATGCTGCAACTATACTGCTATACTTGTAAATTACAACTGATCACAATCAATAATGGCTATATATGTAAATGCAATGACAGCAGTAGGTAAAGATAATGTGTACATCCCATTGTTAACTCAAGCAGAATTCTTTAGTGCCTACCAACCTACCTCTTTTTAAATGTGTATTTGATTTTTTTTTGTAAATACTGTACAAAATCCAAGTATTTCTTCTACCTATTTTCTAGCTTAACCCTATTCCTGGCGGGCTCCGCCGGGACAAGAAACTGGCGGGAGGGGGGCCGATTCGGCCCCCCCCCCTTCAGATCTCAAAAACTACACATCGCAGCGACAAACGGTAAACGGCATCGGATACGCACGGTCAAGATCTACAATTTTTACTAAGGTCATTTTCAGGTCAGGTCAAAGATGACGTCACAGGGGTCGAAAGTCAAAATGGCGGCGCTAGATATGGAGAGAGTTTTTCTCGAATAACTTTCGAATTAGTCAAGATAGGAACAAACTAAGGGCATCATCGTGATCCTCTCGTCAATCCGCATCGAATGATATATATGTTGACCTCGAAAGGTCAAGGTCAAAGGTTGACCTCAGGTCACGTGACCTCGAGGTCATCATGTATATCATTTGATGCGTCTTGACGAGCTGAACACAATGAGACCATCCACGCGTCTGTATCTTGTTCCTGTACGGAGTTATTGGCCAAAAACCTTTGGTGACCTGTATATGGGGCCATTCCGACCCGTTTTAGTGGTAAAAACAGGGAGTTGATTTTTCCCCCATTGACTTATAATGGGGAGGTCGCGAAACTGACCTGACCTTAGGTCACCGATATCAAAATTCTGAGATATACAAATTGCACATACTGGTACCCTAACTAAAGCCTGAAGAGAAGAAATTGATCGGTCAAAAACTCTAGCTCTGGCGTGATTGCAAACTTTTCTGAGGTAGGGTCACCAAACCGCCTCTGGTGACCTGACCTGAGGTCAGATCAACTCAAAATTTTCAGACATGCGTAAAAGCCTTTTAGGAAAAGTCAGAAAATTTGAGCTTCCTAGCTCAACGCGTTTGGGAGAAATAACCAAAAAACCTCAGGGGGGGGCTCCTGAGGCCCCCCCCCCCCCCCCGCCAGGAATAGGGTTAATAAAAGAGTGTTCTTCCTTTCCATGCATTCACATTACCAATGCCTGCTGCTCTTAGAGTAGGCTAAAGGCAGATAGATGTAGTCCTAATATCCTTGACAAAACATGATATTTATCTATATTGATATCATGCTACATGCACCATTCAATATTTTGCCATTTATTTTCCGCCTATCTCCCAAATCATGTTGCACTTGTACTCCGTGCAGTTACTGCAAACTATGTTGTAGATTGGGTATGGACATCACGTGAAACATATTAATCACATAATCGTGTAGAACAAAACTGACAAGCGACAACTGACAACCGCCCGTCAAACTAAGATTATTGTTATGGCGTAGATTAATTCTACATTAAGTTGTGGAAATGTAGAACAGTAGTCATAGCTGGCAATTAAGTTTCGTTGCAGGAAAGGCATGGCAATCAACACAGATTTCCACATTAATAAGACATTTCTTCAACCTCAGACGCCGCGGCAAATCCAGCGCATCGTAAATATAACACTTTCCACAGAAAAACACTCACCAAAGACTGAAGCAGTGCTTAATGAGCACTCAGATGAAAATACTTAAATTCTACACAAGACATTCCCATCGCAAAAAGCTTGCGACAAACCCACGGAGCAGAAAATCATGGAAACACTGCAATTCATTATCAATTGTTCGCCATCGACGTCTCGAGTTCTCAGTTGAAGTATTGGGGATCAGCACTATTCCCATAATAACAACAGATTTAGCGTTACTTTGCAAAAATGATGCAAATAAATGATTCAATTTAATACTCGAAAGTTCAAGGAAAAAGTTCCTCAAATACGTAAAGCAATTAAAGATTTGAATCAAAATCACGGCCGTCCAGCAGAAAATCAATATAAGAGAGTCCTTTCTGTGCTACTTTTCTCATCACTAGCATGAAGACAGGGGTCTGTACAGCTAAATAATAAGCTTGAAAAATACATGTAAAAGCTAATGATTAACCCGGTTTACATAGCATTTTTGACGAGGCTCTAGCTCGTTAATTTGGCGATAATTTCGATGCAGTGGTCTTCAAATATTTGGAGGGTATCATTTTGTAAAGTGTTAGGCACCATTGGCATCTTTTGCAACATCATGGACGGAGATATAAGCTTGGAACAAACCCTATGACGCGTCTATTTATCCAGTGCTTTCCGCGATAACTAATTATCGGACCTGCGATAACGATAAAACGATAAGAAAGGTTTCCGATAACAACACACGATAAACGTGAAAATTTAAAAAAAAACAGCGATAGCGATAAAACGATAAAACGATAACGATAATTGTTCTTAACAGCGAAAACGAAACGATAAACGATAAAACGATAACGATAATTGTTTTTTAACAGCGATAGCGAAACGATAAACGATAAAACGATAACGATAATTGTTTTAAACACCGATTACAAAAGCGATCAGAAGTACTTAGTTTATTTAAAAACTGTAGGTACCTACCTACTTAAAGTTTATTTGCAGTAGGTATATATTCAATACTGGATCATACAAGTAAAGGAAAAGGAAGAAGCACATTTTAGTCAAGCTCAGCATAGCTGTCTCATGCTCTGTGTCAGTATTGGCCAGTGGACTCCATCTTCTCTCTCTTCAAGATAGCCTCCAGGAGGGCCATGTTGCCCTTGGTGAAGACCAGTTGCTGAAACTTGTCGCTGGTCATGCTGGCGCGCTTGGGCCTCAGGACATCCCCGGCCGTGCTAAACATGCGCTCCACAGCGGCAGAGCTGGGCAGGGGGGTGTAGTACTTGATGAACAATGCGATCCACTTGTCCCTGTGCAGGCTGGGGAAGTGCTCTGGCTTCACCTCAGCTTCCTTGCTCCCATGGCCCATGCAGCTCCTTCCTGATGAGCTCCTCATCAGGAAGGATTTTATCGTTTATCGTTCATAATTTTTGTAACTTGCGATGTGGATGCGATAAGTGAATGAGCGATAATTTTGAAAATTTAGCGATAAACGATAACGATAACCGATTTACTTAACAGCAAAGATTATCGTTTATCGTTTATCGCTCATCCTATCGCATGCGGCAACAACTGGATTTATCAATCGATAAATCGCTAAAATATAAGTACAAATTAGGAATGTCACAAGAAAAATGGCTTCTGTGAAAATTGATAAACATTTCATTCAAGCCGACTTTTATCATCAGGGTTACTGCCGCTTTGCTCAGGCCCTACTGGGGGTCATGGATTTCCACGCCCTGCTGGGGGGGGGGGTGAACATCCCCCTACTAACTCGGCTCCTGGGCCACGTAGCGATACGGGAAAGGCGGCGTTCGGAAGAGCGTCAAAAATAAGGAAGAAATCACTTCGGTCACTTTTTTGGTCAGGTCAAAGGTCAGGTCACCAGGGGTCATTAAAGGTCAAAATTCGTCGATTTGTAGGTCAGATGTCGACAATTTTCAGCAAATCGACGCACAGCCCGAAAACTAATAAAGCTACAGCGCCGCGGAAAAGCGCAGTTGAAAGCCCTTTTAGCGCTCTTTCTGAGTAATTCTCTCAGATTTGACCTACCGTCAACAGTTTTGCCTGCAGGGGGCAAAAACTGCCAAAAAAGCCGATTTTTTGGAAACAATTTTTCTGCAATAACTTTTGACTTAAACCTTGCACGAACTTTCTTTTACCACAATCGTGTTCCTCTCGTCAAGACGCGTCGAATGAACTATCAATTGACCTTGAAAGGTCAATTTGAAAATTTGACCTCAGGTCAAGGCCATAACCTGACCGGTAAGGGTCAAGTTGCATGTCAGTCGATCCGTATCGTTTAGCCAAACACAACTAAGATGTTTTCATCGCTCTAGCATGCCTCTCTCAAAAGTTATTCGCGAAAAACAGTCAGATACCATTGGTGACCTGAGATGACCTCAGGGGCATAAAAAGGGGTCACGGGTGCCATTTTGGCATGTTCAGTGTGTCATACAATAGTGATTCAGTGTTTTAGCCCTCGCCCGTATTGGTGTTTTTCCAGCCGCGAACGTATACCTAAGGGGAGGGGTTCGTTGGACCCCCTGCCGTTTCGCTCCTAATCGAGCTAGAGCTTCGCGGAAAAAAAACGAGCGTGTTGCCCGTGACGAGAGGAAGCCAATAATACCCAATTTTAAGGTCCTAGGTCATTGGTTGACCTTCCAAGTCAGTCACCCAAAAGTCGGGAAAATCGGGACCTGTTAGAAAGTCGTAAAGCGTGGCTGCTATGGGGTTTTCGGGGTGCTGATCACGAATATCATGTTAGTTTTGATCACAGATGATGTCTTCATGCATTTAGGTCAGGTCGGGTCAGGTCAGGTCAGGTCAACTAGTAAGGGTATTCGCAGTAGGTGGCAACCGCCTCTGACAGCTTCGTAACATGTTACGAAGGCACCAAAACTACTTCGTAAATGTTTATTTGGATGCTAAATCCGAATTCAGCTCCAAAAACTGGCCTAGAAATATGTACCTAAAACTCGAAAAAGTGAACCGAGGTCATCAAAGGTCAATGACCTGACTTGACCTTCCGGTGACCTTGACACTAGTGATGTCAATTACGGAAAATCGGAATACCGATACCAAACCAAATACCAACCAAAACCGTGGAGCAATACCGAAACCAAACCAAGTTGGGAACTTGAGGATAATACCAACTTTTTACCGATTTCTTAGCCTCTTAAACATTTGCGAGGGTTCATGATACCAACAAAATACCAAACACATTAGGATTGAAATACCAAATACCGAGTTGGTATCGGTTTGGTATCGGTATACCAAAAAGTTGGTGTCCGATTGACATTTCTGCTTGACACCCACCCTCATGCATGGGAGCAACATCATATCCCATGTTTGAACGCTTAAAACCACGAAAAGACTGCAAACGCGCTGCTAATGCGAGCCGACATACGCCGAATCGCGATTCCGGCCAAACATGGTCTCGAAAAGTAGGTTACAGGTCAAAGGTCATTAAGGGCAGGGTCATGAAAATTTCAGGGTAGGTGTAAAATTGATTAACGCGAGGGTACTGAGAGTTTCATCGCAATCGGCCGCTTTTTACGCGAGTTATTCGCGAAAAACCGAGGGGGGGGGGTCCGTTCGACCCCCCCCCCCTATACAGGCGAGGGTTAGAGTGTTTAAAATGACTTCCGTCTAAAAAAGGCGACTTTCAGTTTTCTCCCATTGACTTAGGTATCTATAGGTCCGTGTGGTTGAGATAGTTTGAGATCGTTCCAGGCACTAAAATAGCAGCTTTAATTTTGCCCGCATTGACTTATATGGTGAGATCACGTGACCGACTTGACCTCATATGACCTTCTTGGAAAAATCAGATATACATATTTTCAGACCTCTGGAGTCTGGAGGGTACTATACATCCTGTAAGTTTCATCTCCCTAAGGAAGTTCCTCTGGCAATGAGGGCGTTGCGAAATTACGACACCTGAGGTCCGTGCACAGGCTCACTTATGACGTCATATGTCAGTGACCTGACCTAACCTGGAAATGCCAGTCGGTGTCACAAGATACGGCTTGGATCAAAAGTAATGTACCTATGTCAAGTTTCAGCTCTCTATCACCGGCTTGCTCGGAGCTATCGTGAAATAGCTTATAGTGGGAGGCACCCGCCCTCCCCCCTCCCCTTCATAGAGATCTTATACACATAGAGATGACACGCCTATCCTATGTTAACCCTCGCCGGACCTATTGGTTTTCTACATACGCGCCGGCCGAGGGGGGGGGGTACGACCCCCCCTCACCGTTTCGCCCCTGGTGGAGCTAGCGCGTCGCGGAAAAAACGAGCGTGTGCGCCGCTACGCGACGCAGAGTTTGGTACCCGATTTTAAGGTCCTAGGTCAACCGGTGACCTCTGAGGTCAGGTCAAGTGCCCTAAGGTACGGTTCAGTTTTTGGTGAATAACTTCGCAAAAAACGGCCGCAGAGCCACGATTTTGGCAGCATCGTGTTCGCCTCGCTCAGACGCGTCGAATGATATACTTTTTGTCCGGGTCAGGTCAACTTGGGGTGTTGACCTCAGGTCAAGGTCAGGTCAGCACCCCCAGGTCACGAAGTTGGTCGAAAGAGGTCATGTCGCATATCAATCGATTCGGCAGGTCTTCCTGAGTCCATTGATGGCTTTCCCGACTCGCTAGCTCAATTTGATCAAGAGTTATTGACGAAAAACTAATATGACCTTGATGACGTCATAAATGACGTCACGCAAGGTCAACATTGCAAAAATGACGCATCTAACCTTGCAAGGAGTGCATCAAATCACGATTCTGTGTGCTTGAGATAGTTGGAGATCGTTCCCGGCGCCAGAATAGCAGTTTTCATTTTTCCCCATTGACTTACCTATAATGGTGAGGTCACGAAAATGACCTGACCTCATATGACCTTTAGGAAAAATCTGAGATATACAAGTTGTGAGACTCATAATGGATACTAGATCCTGCAAGTTTCATTTCCCTGTGACATCTCCTCTGGCAGTGAGGGCGTTGCGAAGTTGCGACATCTGAAGACCGTGCAGAGGTTCACTTATGACGTCATAGGTCAGTGACCTGACCTGACCCAAAAAAGCGGTTGGTGTCAAAAGATCCGGCTTGAATAAAAGGTCAGGTATGCCAAGTTTCAGCTCTCTATCGCCAGCGTGTTCGGAGCTATCGCGAAAAAAAACCGCGAAAAAACTCTCGGCCGGGCGAGGGTTAAAGCACTTGATTTCGTGGCGATTCAGTGGGTCTTTTTAAGCAAGGTTTTCTGGGGTGCCATGGCCCGTGACTTGCATTTTGTAAGGATCCGGTCAAGGAGGTTGTGTTCACATCCGCTTATTTTTAAGTACCTACAGCTTTTCTTTTTTGTCTAGCTGTGACGCTTTCGAGCGTTATTATTGAAATGAAATTAAGCATGTTTAACCTTATGCTCGTATCAGGTATTACACGTATCATTAACCCTCGCCGGCCGACGGGGGGGGGGGGGCGGGCGGGTGCCGCCCCCCCCATAGGGTTTTTCACGATAGCTCCGAACACGCCGGCGATAGAGAGCTGAAACTTGGCATACCTGACCTTTGATTGTGACACCAACCGCATTTTCAGGTCAGGTCAGGTCACTGACCTGTGACGTCATAAGTGAACCTCTGCACAGTCCTCAGATGTCGCAACTTCGCAACGCCGTCAGTGCCAGAGGAACTTTCACAGGAAGATGCAATTAGCCGGAAATATAAAGCAAATATAAAGCAATAAAGCAATAAGCCGGAAACGAGGATAGGGGATAATTTGTCTGTATAAGCGATTGAATACAAAACAAAATTTAAGCTTCTGCATGCAAATGAATATTGAATGCTCTCGAGATTCTAATCCATTTCTGATCTTTACCTATTATTTACCAAACTAGAAAGACGTTTGTATCGGGACTAATGAGTGCAGATCGCAATAGCGAGCCTTACCAACGTCCGAAATGACGACGTGACCACCCCCCCCCCTCATCAACCGGCGTATGCATGCGGGACATTCAAATCATTGCCGGTCCCGTAGCTCAGTTGGTTAGAGCGTTGGACTCCGCGTGGTGAGAGCACGCGTTCCCGGTTATGACAGTCCGGGTTCGAAGCGCGGCGGGCGCTCGACATTTATGGGCCTCCTGACAGGTATGGTTGCGGTTGGTGGCAGGCCGTAGCCAGGAGAAGTCAGCGAGGGGACCGGCCGTGCGCGGCTTTGTGCGCACGTTAAACTTTGGACTCTAAATTCTGCCATAGAATCGGAATTTCGCGATCGGAGGGTAGAGGGCAGGGTCATCGCAACAAGCTTCGCTTAGCGGTGGCTCTGTCCTTGTGAATCCTTCCCATCAAAAGGTTCGGACTAAATTTATAAAAAAAATCTAAAAAAAAATCGATCCTGTACCAACTGAGCGCAATCGGTCCAGCTTGAGATGTTGTAGCGGTCCGGCTCCACGTGCAATGGCCACGCTCAAGGCCGCCTCTCAATGTCAGTTGATTGTGTGGGCTTTTCTCTATAGTCTCCGGGGATGAATTTGCCAAAGTCCACGCGCAGCCGTTCTAGAAATGTAGAAACGGCCCATGGTACTTTTGCTAAGTGCTTCGCACTCGCTCGTAAAATTGAAACGAAGTTTCATAATAAGCTTTACAAAATTCTTTTATTTAAAGGTTTGTCATCTTATCTTTTACATGGCAAAGGCGTCTGCCGATTGCTCTGCAGTGGGAAGCTGTTGCGCTAGTAGTTCATGCCGCTGACGACAGAGAGCGTCTGATGTCTGTCAGCGAAAGGATTTTCCGTAACAGAATGGCTTCTAGCACGATCGTTCACTTCGCCATACGAACT
Source organism: Amphibalanus amphitrite (assembly GCF_019059575.1). NCBI lineage: Eukaryota > Metazoa > Arthropoda > Thecostraca > Balanomorpha > Balanidae > Amphibalanus > Amphibalanus amphitrite. The sequence continues at coordinate 106,296 of NW_024882737.1, read as the reverse complement.
GGTGTGCATATACGAATTACGATACATTGGGGTATGTGCGTCGGTGCTCGGTGCAAAACTGTGGGATGGACGGTTGCATTAAATTCACTCAAATTTTACCATTTTAGGTCAGTTACCGGATGCAGTTCTTTTTTATCTTAATCCAGACGCCGAAGTGCAATTGTTTCACCGACCGCTCGAAACAAATATGTCTTACATCAGCGGTTATTTTTATTTTGCATGGTTAGTAAAACATGTAGGCATGTAGCGGCCCCTCTCGGCCCCTCCATCGCTGTCACATCGGCCGTGACTAGCCGTGCCAGCCAGCAGAGGACGGTCGCGGCGGGCTGACCCGCATCACACCCTGTCTGCCGGGACCGACATGGCACACGTGACCGCTAAGGTGACCCCCGTGACCTCCTGTCTCAACGGGCCGGGTCGGCCACCACTCGTGCCGCGACTGCAAGAGCCTTTACCTGGAATATCTCATAATGCACCTCACTTGCATACACTCCCGGCCTAGGCATGAGGACGTAGCCTGACTGTGAATAAGCATGCAGCATCCAAAATGTGCAGTGCTTGTTAGAACTGCAGTCTACGGTGTCGGCAGATATGTTGAAACAAAACTCATGTTTTTATTTTTTACTTCTCAAGCTCATTTTTATCTAGAGGTTTGCTTTTCTATAGCCCAGAAATTAAAATTGTCATTTTTCGCGTGGCAGAGAAGAACAAAAAAATAAAATAAAATAAAGTGGTACCTAGCTTTGGTCGGGAAGTTTAGGTATGGGCAAGATTCTTACAGATATAGGTATGGGAAGCTCCAAGATACCTGAAGCGGTTCAACCTATGTTGTGCGCACGGTCTATAGGCACTGTACAGTGTACAGTGTCCGAGGGTCAAAGGGCTCACTTAAGCTGTCACCATCTACGTATGTGCTGTGTCAGCCCTAATGGAATAGGGATCGACTGTCTGCATTTGACCAGGCACGCTTCCTTAGCGTCTATTGACGTTTCCATGGCAGCATGACGATGCCGGCACCTATTGTTGCCCTTAAGTCCGGATGATGTCGGTTGCATTCTGCAGTGTGAGACCAAGGTAGGTGACACTCGGAGACCATGCCATCCTGCTAGTCTGCTTGCCGCTGCTGATAAATCTCCTGTTATACGTACAGCCTAAATCGTGCATGGACGGGTGGTGAGAGATCGTGAATCAACGAACGGACCGACTCGGGGTAAGTCACCGTGTACCAAAGACGCACTGGACTGAACAGCCCTCACAAGATGGCCACTGCGTGACGCATTGATATGTGACCTCATGCACGACGGCCATCTGGTACACATTTGGTGCACATCTGGTGCAGATTAGGTACAGATTTGGTCAAATTAGGATTAGTGTGTCTCTTAGTAGCTATCAGCTATAGGGTTGCACTGATTGCTTATATGCCTTGCTTTGTAATATCAGAGAGTATCATCGATTAAAACACTGAAATAAATTCATAAAATAAAGATATTTGCTGTAAAAGAGAGATAGGTACAGATTTGGTCAAATTAGGTGCACTCGCCGGTTACCCCGTCGTGAAAACGGCTATTATAGCATTCGACATTTATTTCGGCATTGAAAGGCATTGGAAGCAGAGAAGTGCTAAACAGGCTTATTTTATAGGTGAACCACTTTTCAGGGAGAAGTCACACTGTATTATTTTATTCATCCCCAAACTTTTTTGTCCCCAAGTTTGTGCTGCTATACCTATGTTTTCTATCGATTATGTGACGAGCCGTCGTCGGCACTAGCTCTTCTGCATTCTTCAATGGCTAAAGCACCCTCTGTCAACCTCTGTCAACTGGCTGCACCCTCTGTCAACACCTTTAAATCCCGACTGGACATTCACTGGGAAGCTATCCGCTTCTCCTCTACCTTCGACGACCAGTAACCTTCCACGAGCGAGTACTTAGAGTAAAGATCCGGACCAACAGGTCTACACAGGCCTCTAAATTCCGTGTACTCCTAAGGTAAGGTAAGGTAAAGGGGCGTTGGTTGATACTGCCCTCCATCGAGCTTGCCCCCTAATTTGGCTAGTTTGCATAAATGAAAGAGGGCAGTTACTTCTTGTCCTGTAATTATTCGGTTATAGTTCCTTTGTCTTTTAGAGTGAATTTAGTACTTTAACTGAGCAGAAAATGACCGAAATAGCTTCTAAGATATTCATTGTGTGAGCGACGATATCGGCCATTCTTGTGCGAGCTAACGTAAAGCTATAAATGTACCGTCAATGTAGCGACCTAACCAGCGAGCTAAACAGTAGAAAAATAACAATATGATGCAAAATAAAAATGTTTCCCAGTTACACCTGACCCACAGACCACGCAGTAACCCCGCGACTCGTGTTGCAGCGATGGACGCGCTGACGGAGCCGGCCGTGTGCCGGTGCGTGGCCGAGCTGGTGGCGCGCCTCCACTGGGGCTCGGTGAGTCTGCAGGCGCCGCCGGGCGCGGCGCTGCTGCTGGCGCCACTGCTGCTGGCCGTGGCGCGGCGCGGCGTGTTCGTCTCGGTGGCGCCGGACGCCGAGCGGACCGCCGACGGCGCCGTGCTGCCGACCGACTCGCTGGCCGCCGTGGCCAACGGGCGCGGCCGGCCGCTGCTGGTGCTGGCTCTGCGCGGCGCCACCGAGCGCCGGCTGGCCGGCCTGCTGCGCCCGCTCGGCGGCGCGCTCGTGTACGACGTGCTGTCGGGCGCCGTGTACCGGACGGCCCGCTACGCCGACGTCGGCCCGCCGGTGCAGCGGCTCGGCACCTGCGACCGGCGCGGGGTACGGCTGAGCGACGATATCGGCCGGCCCTCTCCGATCGGCTGGCAGGACCTGCGACTGGTCAACACAACACTCAGGTCAGCGGGACGGCACTCGATGAGCGACTTCGACCAAAAAGCCACTTTTGCACTGCACTTTGCAGTTGAAGGCATGTTCAAGATACTAGAAGAAAGAATGGATTTCAGACTAAAAGATATGAGCCGGACACAAGTGACATTCTCTCGTCTTTTGGAGGCGGTTCGAAATGACTCATTGGACACGATTCTGGACTACTGTTTCGACATTCCTGAGCGCCGTCAGTACCTGAGCTTTCCCCTTCACCTGGGTATCTCGCACAGTTCGCTGTATTTCGGCCGGCCAGCGCCCACCAGTCGCGTGCCGCTGCTGGGCGGCCCGTTCGCCGGGTCCGCCGGCCGGCTGCTGCTGGCCGGTATCACGCTGCTGCTGGTGCTGGCCAGCTACCTGGCCACCCGCGGCAGCGGCGCCGGCCCGGCCGGCAGCTGGCTGCAGGCGGTGGCGCTGTTCAGTAACCAGGGCCTGGCAGCGCGGCCCGGTCGGCTGTGGCAGCTGGTGGCCGCCGGTGTCGGCTGTTTGGCCGCCCTGCTGACGGCGCAGCTCTACACGGCCGGCCTTCTCAGCCGCGTCACCACGGAGGTCACCGAGCTGCCGTTCAACCAGCTGGACGACGTGTTGGACGCACCCGGCTGGCAGTGGGGCTACGCCAGCGGCACCGCCACAGAGGAGATGCTGTTCACCTCGACCCGACGAGGCGCCAACTTCGCCAGCTGTTCGACGACCCTAAAAAAGAACTCCCGCGTCGGATTGGAATTCTTCTACAAACGAGCAGAAAATGAGCGCATCGCCTTTTTCGCACCAGCGAAGGGCGTGGAAGAGCGCTGCACTTGGAACTCATGTCCCAAGCTGTGCCGACACCCGGAGCGCCTGTACCTCAGCCGGTACTCCGTGCCGTTCCGCCGCGACGACCCGAACGTCCCCACCTGGCGTCTGGCCTTCCTCAGGATGCTGGAGACGGGCATCTGGACCCGCCTACGGCGCCGCCACGAGCCGCCAGCGGGCGTGGCGAGCTTCGAGTGCGAGTTCGAGCCGCGGCCACGGAGCCAGTACGCGCCACTGGAGCTGGCCCAGTGCTCGGCGGCCTTCCGCGTGCTGCTGATCGGCGTGACCGTCTCCTGCTGCCTGTGTCTCGGCGAGGTGGTGGCTGCTCGCCTCTGTAGACAGGTGACATCAGAGGAAGGTGGTCGGCTTCGTGCGCCCTCAGCTCTACAAGACGACCACCTGGATACGTCTCCTGGCCGTCTCCAGTGGGAACCGAAGCCAGAAGAATGCGATGCTTCTTCGTCTGATCCTAAGAACTACCACGACCAGATTACTGTCATGGATTAGCTAATAAGCTTGCCAATGCATGTGAAGGGTTAGTGGGATCTGAGCATAGGCGTAGGAACAGGGGGGCCGGGGGGGCCATGGCCCCCCCACTTTCGGAGGTGGGGGGGCCAGCAATGTTAACTGGCCCCCCCACTTTTTGCTGACTTAAGTGTCTGTCTGTACCTAACCTACCACCCGGTAACTTGACAACTATTCAGCTTGCCCTTTAATGAGGATTCCTTTTTGTTTCTACAGCGTTATTGACCGCAATTTCCTTCACTCAATGAAGGAAACCATATCAGAGACAAGACTGTGAGTCCTGGTGACAGCATTTTGTTGAATACGAGGCGCGGGACAGCGAGCACTAAAAAGGTATAAGCAATACTAAGACAATACTAGCACGGTGCAGGAGAATGCGTATACAAACGACCAACGCTTGACCTTATCTGCTTGGGGTCGGCATAGTTCGTCAAAGACGTACTAGCTGGGGGCCAGGGTGACCGTGCCTCAGCCTCGTTTCAAACAGGCTGGGGGCCAGCAATGTCTGTTTCTGCCCCTCCCCCTTCCACTTTCAGTGCAGTGACGGTCGCAGAGGGGGATCAGGGCCATGCCCTTCCCCCCTCCAAAGGCTAATCAGGGGGCCATCATATCATTTGGCCCCCCCAAACAACCATTGGGCCCCCATGGGCGTATGGGGCTCTGGCCCTTATTCGATTGTCACGAGACTCAAGAATCCCACGCTAGCTATTAACAGCTCCCAAACCAGTCTTTGAGGGTCCTACACTGATCTCGGAGGGCCCTTCAGTGGCGGTCAAGCGCCCACATTGACCGCTGAGAACCCACATTGACCTCATTTGAGGGCCCCTAAACCGGCCTCAAGGGCCCAGCCGGCGTCTGAGGGCCTCACACCGGCCTCTGGTGGCCTCATTTCTGTCTCTGGGGTGCCTTTAGGTGCCTTTGAGGGCCCGCACTGAATTCTGAAGACCCGATGCCGGCCTCTAAGGGTCCGCATCGGCCTCTGAGGGTCCACCTTGGCCTGAGGGGTCCAACGCCGGCCCATGCCGGTCTTTTAGGGCCCCACACTGACCTCTAAGGGCCCATGCTGACCTGTAAGGACCCACATTAGCCTATGAGGCCTTGCACGGGATTCTGAAGACCTGATGCCGGCCTCTGAGGCCCATCTTGGTTTTTGAGGGCCTTCTGCTGGTCTCTGGGTTCCAACACTGGCCCATGCCGGTATTTTAGGGTCCCACATTGACCTCTAAGGGCCCCGCACTGGATTCCGGAGATCCGATGCCGGTCTCCAACGGTCCGCATCGGCCTCTGAGGGCCCACCTTGGCCTATGAGGGCCCTCCGCTGGTCTCTAGGTTCCAAGTCCCTCCCATGCCGGTCTGTTACGGCCCCACACTGACCTCTAAGGGCCCATGCTGGCCTGTAAGGACACGCATTAGTCTCTGAGGGCCTTGCACTGGATTCTGAAGACCCGATGCTGGCCTCTGAGGCCCATCTTGGTTTTTGAGGGTCTTCTGCTGGCCTCTGGGGTCCAACACCGGCCCATGCCGGCATTTTAGGGTCCCACACTGACCTCTGAGGGCCCATACTGGCCTGTAAGGACCCACATTAGCCTCTGATGGCCCAAGTCGGCATCTTAAGGTCTCATCCTGCCCTTTGCAGGCCCTGTACTGGTCTCTGAGGGCCTTAACCCTCGCCAGCCGGGGGGGGGGGGGGTGCCGCCCCTCCATAGTTTTTTTTTTCGCGATAGCTCCGAACACGCCGGCGATAGAGAGCTGAAGCTTGGCATATCTGACCTTTGAATCAAACGGGATCTTTTGACACCAACCGCATTTTCGGGTCAGATCAGGTCACTGACCCATGTGGTCATAAGTGAACCTCTGCACGGTCTTCAGATGTCGCAACTTCGCAACGCCCTCACTGCCAGAGGAGATTTCACAGGGAAATGAACCTTGGAGGACCTAGTATCCAATAGGAGTCTTTCAACTTGTATAATGTATATCTCGGATTTTTCCTAAAGTTCATATGAGGTCAGGTCATTTTCGTGACCTCACCATTAGGTATAAGTCAATGGGGATAAACTGAAAACTTTTTCTGGCGCCGGGAATGATCGATCTCCAACTATCTCAAGCACACCGAATCGTGATTTCATGCACTCCTTGCAAGGTTCGATGCGTCACTTTTGCAATGTTGACCTTGCGCGACGTCATTTATGAAGTTATAAGGGTCTTATTAGTTTTTCGTCAATAACTAGGTACCGATCAAATTGAGCTAGCGAGTCGGGAAAGCCACCTATGGACTCAAGAAGACCTGCCGAATCGAATGATATGCGACATGACCTCCTTCGACCAATTTCGTGACCTGGGGACGCCGACCTGACCGTGACCCGAGGTCAACACCCTAAGTTTACCTCACCCAAACAAAAAGTATATCATTCGACGCGCCTGAGAGAGGCGAACACGATGCTGGCAAAATCGCGGCTCTGCGGCCATTTTTTGCGAAGTTATTCACCAAAAACGGAACCGTGCCTTGAGGCACTTGACCTGACCTCAGAGGTCACCGGTTTTTGTTTGTTTTGTTGGGTTAGGCCCTTTCGGTCCAATGAGACCATTTCAGAGCCGGAAGGATGATAGGATATAGGGGGAGACATTGGTCTGGGCAGGCACCCTAGTGAGTCGCCGGGGCTGGGCCCGTCCAGAGGACAGGCCACCCAGCCCCAAGGCACTCACTGCACCCGGCTACGGGGTGCGCTCCCTCGGGAGCAGCGGTGCCGCTCCAAGGGAGCAGCCCGCATGAGATAAAGTTGCCTGTCCAGCCCGGAGGGGGTTGCGGTGTGGAGGAGAAGGATTTCAGTATCCTGAGGATAGAAGCACGGAACGGTGTCAGAGGTCACCGGTTGACCTAGGACCATAAAATCGGGTATCGATCTCTGCGTCCCGTAACGGCGCACACGCTCGTTTTACCGCCCGACGCGCTAGCTCCACCTGGGGCGAAACGGCGAGGGGGTCGTACCCGCCGGCCCGCCCCTTCGGCCAGCGCGTATGTAGAAAACCTATAGGACCGGGCCGTGGAGGGTTAAACTGGCCTCTGAAGGCCCAGACCGTCTAAAAATCCCACACCGGCCTCTGATAAGTGATAGTCAATCAGCCCAGTTGCAGTGGTCGCTGATATAAAACCTCTTAAAAACGTTATAGGCCTGGCTGAGCCTAGCTGGGCCGTTCATGCTGATTTTTATAGGTATATTGAAAAGACTCGCTTTGCACGTTTCACGCTTGCTCGTAATGAAAAAGTTGCTGGATGCCTCTGGAATTTGCATGGGTGCCAACGGCTGCGGAGGTCAGGGGAACGCGTCCATCAGTTTGAGCTTATGGACGGGAGACTCCCTGAAATTTCAACCAATTTTTTTTTCTTTTTTTGTCTCGATTTTTTTTTTACCTCTGAGCATGTTTGCGAAAACAAAGTGGCCGAAATCCGAGGAGAAATCGGATTTTGGGGGTAGGTTAGGTTTTGGACCTCTGGGACCCTGGCCCCCCCCACTTTCGAAAACGTTCCTACGCCTATGGATCTGAGGAATGAAATACCACGAAGAGCATTTGCCTCGGAGAGAGAAGAGAGAACACCAACCACAATAGCAGATGCTTGTTACATTGCACAACAAAAATCGCCACGCACGCAAACCCCATCTTGAGATTAATTTAACGCTCATATAAGTACATAGACCCAAAGAAAGTCGCGTTATTTGTTTGCAATTCTTTTCATTCATTAACTTCGTGTGAATATCATTGAGTTATTTATACATGTTTACGGTGATAATGACTAATGCCTAACGCTACAAATCAGATTTTGCAAAGTTCACTTTATGGCATTAGGTAAAATATACATAGGTGCGCCACAGCACATTCTGAGCGAAGCCTTATCGTAACAATTTATAACCAAGGTCAACCTAGGCACTCCAAAGGTCAAAACATTTGCAGGAAGTTGTAGCGAGCATTCTGACACGTGACTTTGATCTCATCGGACGCTACTTGTGGCGGAATTCCGAGCCGCAGCCTAGAGCTCGTGAGTGTCCGTCACAGGAGATGAAACGGAAATTGCGCCCCGGCATTATGACCTGCGGTGCTGGACTTCCAGCTGGCAAGGAAGGAGTGATCCCATCCAAACTCCGTCGGCGTGTGATTCTGATAAACAGAGACTTACGCTCTCACTTTTGTGTTCTTCTGCTCAACCACTAGCGAACCTTTAAATGTTTTTTATGTAAGCTACAGCTTTCCCATACATGCAACATTGCACGTTTAAATCGAGAAAGCCAGGCATTAAAATGGCACGTGCATTATCCTGCACTTTTGAAACATACAAGAAGTCAATGCTGATTGGTTTCCGAGACATGCAGGAAAATATGTTTTCCTGCACCTTTCGACGTTTTCCTGCACCCCTCGGCGTTTTCCTGCACCTCTCAACTATATGACGTCATTATGAATGACGTCACATCATAAAGTTGAAGAGCATCACTTTGCTCCTTATAACTTCATTTTATCTATCGTCCATTTTATTTGATTGGCTTATGATATACCTACCTACATTGTGTTTGATGCAAGGATTTTATTATTTGTCATGAATAAAGTGAAACATCACCATATAAAACTTTGACGCTATTTCGCAACAAACCATAACCAGGAAAGACTCAACAAGGTTGAAATTGGGGGCGTTTTGGTTCCTCCAAAACATTTGCAACGCTCCCTATAATGGTACGCATGTATGGGAAATAGCTTCCTGCCCTGAGCTGGGAAAATTTAATAGTGTCACCTCGTATTTTAATCGAAAGTACCTCGGGCCTACCGGCCCTCGGTACTTTCAATTAAAAAACTCGGTGACACAATTAAATTTTCCCAGCCCCGGGCAGGAATGTATTATCTTAACATCATGTTCTTTGTCGCTTGATCGTGCGATCGTGCATCGAAACATGTATAGTTCGTTTTTTCTAAGTTCGACCCTCACTGTAAACATCTTTTTGAACATAGCACGAGAATTGCTAGCTGAATTACTAAGAAAACTGGTTAGCGCACATTGTACTGTAGACATGAATAATATTTTCCAAATAAGTTTTAAAAACCGATGATATACCGTTCTGTTAAACGCCGTACGATCTATTGATCAGTTCAGTTATAATTTCTGACAAGAGGTCTATCCCTGTGGGGTTGTAGGTATATAAAGGCAACTACGAGCTAAGAGTCTGGGAAATAAGAGCCAGGAAGAAATAATTTTGAGTAAAATTAGTCGTCTGTGAAATCAATGTGCGCCAGCCAGTTTTCTAAGTAATTCAGCTAGCAATTCTCGTGCTGTGTTCAAAGAGACGATTACAGTGAGGGTCGAACTTAAGAAAAACGAACTATACCAATTTGAATACGTTAAATATATATATATTTTTTTTGAATTGATGAAGAGCTGCACAGATTCAGTAAAAATAGTGGCTTCCAGAAACACGTAAACGATAAAAAATGCAGGATATTTTTGCTTTTCCATATCATTAATAGATCGAATAAATAAAGTGCAGTTTACCAACATTGAGAAACCATAATGGTATGTCAATCGATAGGGGTTACAGATTTTATATTTTATATTTGTGATATTCCGACGACCTAGGCCAGGCTGAAGACATCCCGCCGTCAGGTTCCAATCGCCAGGTCTCCCCTTTCACCTTGCCTGTGTCCTTTTCCTACATCACTAGTATCCGTTCGCTACCTCCTTCGCCACCATGGCGACCGCTCGCTACCTTTCCGTTGCCCGTGTCTGCTCCCGCTCGCTAGCTTCCCGTTGCCCGTGTCTGCTCCCGCTCGCGATCTTTCCGTTGCCCGTGTCTGCTCCCGCTGGCGATCTTTCCGTTACCCGTGTCTGCTCGCTGTCTTCTCGCCTCGTCGCCGCTGTCTTCTCGCAGCCTCATCCCACTGCACCGTCTGCCCGCCAGCTGGCAGCCGACACACCCTCTCTCAGAGCCGACCATGCGGATATGGCCCTGTACGCCTCCGATATAGGCTCGGAAGGAAGACGACATCGACGACGACAGGAACAATCATCGCTGCTCCTCCTGTGACCTTCAGCGGCGTGCCACCCCTGACCCAGATGTAACCCCCCCTCCCCAGTCCTGTGACGATTTCATCGATCTGCCGCCCGCCGTGCCGGCCGGCTGCGCAAGCTGTGTATTTATTTCTGCAGGAGGACAGATTGCCGGCCGATACAGGGTGATACGGACACCACTGGGACGCCCATTGACACCGTTCGCTGTCCGAGTTGGGTATGTAGGGATTAGGGTGTGTCGCTAATTACATATCATGGTGCTCCTATGGTTAGCTCCTTCGTTTCAGACCAACAAAAAACCAGCTGTACAAGAAAAAAACTTTCGAGAAATTAAATCTGGTCCTGCCGAGTCATGTTAAAATTTGGATCAAATAATTTTTCAGCGTTGCAGTCTGTCCGTACACAGCCTGTTTCTTGCTTCTTTTCCGAGACATAAATGCCTTCGCTGACCATCTTTCTAGGCATTTTTGCTGACGCATCAGCACAATACGAGCTTTGTGTCGTAGCTATTCATTTTATCCCCTTTAAGTTTCATCTTTCATGCCTTTAAAGTTGACTTAAAAATTTACTAAAAACCAGTAACTGAAGCAAAATCAATATCTATGTTTTGTATTCACACCTCCTTGATGCCAAATAGAATAAGCATGCCACAGCTCCTTGCAATACACTCGTGGCCAGTCAATGCCAGGTCTGCCGGACCAAGCAGAGGTCACCGAGGTCACCCGCAGGGGTCACAGCAGACGGAGGGCGGCCAGCAGCCCGGCGATCACTACCAGCAGCGCGCCGCTGGCCTTCTCCGCGGAGGACACCATCACCGGGCCGAAGTCATCGTACGCAGCGCCGGAGCCAAGCAGCGCCATCAGCAGAGTCGCCATCAGCAGAGCACGCACGTCCAGCATGGTGAGTCGGGGTACAGCCTGCGGCAAACGGGCCACAGAGTGTGAGGGAAACGAGAGGGTGAAGGGAAACCAGAGAGCGAGGGGAAACGAGATGGTGAGACGGAAACGAGAGAGCAACAGGCGGGTGGCTGGAGGTTGTATAACGTGGAAAAAGGATTGGGGAAATGCGAAAGTATAAGTGCTCAAAGCATTAGCAATAACTTACCTCGCTCAATTTAAAAAGCAGACTCCTCTCGGTGTCTCAGCTCACTCTGAACTGCGACATCCACACGCCACAAGTCATCTGGAAAAGCCAGATGTCCTGGCGTCTGATGAATTGTATACATTATTCGATACAAATCCGTTTTTAATACATTTGCCAGACCATACAAAACCAGGAATAGCATAAACACTGGGAATGCACGCCAGCACGACAGACGTAAAAGGAAGGGTAGGGTATATAGCAGCAACTGTTCAAAAACACTTTTGCTTCAAGGCAGGATTCAGTTAAATTGTTTGTACTGAGTTAGAGCCAACAGCCCTTCTCACACGGAACATTGTGCATCTATTATAGAATAATTATTTGGAACAAAAGAGCACAAGCCGATCAACATAGGTGCCAAATGTTTCGTCGTGAAAACTAGGGCTAATGATAAGGATTCGTGATCAATTTTTTAGCTGAACCATGATTACGAGTATACTCCGATTAAACCCAGAAATATCGTCAGCCGTCGGGAATCGATTTAGTTTTGATTTTCTATATATAAAGACGCCGCTGACGGGGCTCGGCGCACAGATCACTTTTACGAGAACATGTAAAAACTTCCTTTCCGAAAACGGACACCGATTTTTCTCAAATCAACCAGTCATGCATACAGACTGGAAAGTCTTCGCACATCCAGGCGTCAACAACATAAGACAACACGGCGTAATCACCTTGGAGGTTTCAAAACAATCTGCGTAAAACTGAGATCTCGGCGATCCACATTCACATCTAAAAGCACATCCACATACCCGCACCATACATCAGCCGCGTGTCTTCTGTGTATCGTATTTAGGAAACAAACATTGCCAGCGGCTCACCGCGGAGTGCTCCAGCTGCCGACCGACCCGACCGGCGAGCGACCGCTCTCCGTCGGCCATTAGGCGATTGTACTCACGGGGCGCAGCGTGCAGATGACGAGTTGATCGGAGGAGAGCGAGATTGGCGTCGTCTCCAATCGGCACCCCATCCGTCGGCCGACCGGCTCGTCCATCAAACAAACGGCCCTCGCAGGCCCGCCGGCCGCCGTCTGTGCCGGAGTATCGAATACCGACGCAGCACCGGAGCAGACACCGTTACCGGTGCCGACACCGATACTGACACCGATACCGATACTGACACCGATACCGATACTGACACCGATACCGATACTGACACCGATACCAATACTGACACCGATACTGACACCGATACTGAAACCGATACTGATACCGATACTGACACCGATACCGATACTGACACCGATACTGATACCGATACCGATTCCTATACTGATACCGACTCCGATAACGATACCAACATTTACATCGATACAGATACAGATACAGATACAGATACAGATATTTATTCGGCACCCCCACTGCGTAGATCATGGCCACGTCATACATGTCATACACATAAATGAATAAAGACACACCAGTAAAACACTTGATACATGTGATAAAAGCAGTAATAAAAGCGACAAATAAAGGTACTCCAGTGCAGCGGGATAAAAACAACGATTTGAAATGCTACGAAGAAATACGCTGGTTCCACACTGCAGTCGCTCTATAGAGAAAACTCCTCTTCGCTAATTCGGTCCGAACTCTCGGCAACTGCAACTGTCCCGATATCAACACCGATATCGATACCGATACAGATACCAATACTGATACCGGGAACGAAACCGACACTGATACAAACACAGACACCAATACCGACACCGAAACCGAATCCGATACTGACACCGACATTGACATCCGCGCGGGCACTAACATAACCACTGAATGAAAAGCCATACAGACACTAACAAAACCCACTGATACCGACAATGATACCATTAACGCCGTTTTCGCGACGGGCTTTCCGGCGAGTGCACCTAATTTGACCAAATCTGCACCTACTGTCTTTTACAGCAAATAGATATCTTTATTTTATGAATTTATTTCATTGTTTTAATCGATGATACTCTCTGATAATATGACAAAGCAGGGATATAAGCAATAAGTGCAGCACTAGCTGATAGCTACTAAGAGACACACTGAACCTAATCTGACCAAATCTGCACCTAATATGCACCAAATGTGCACCAGATGTGTACCAGATGGCCGTCGTGAAAACAGCTATTATAACACTGACATCGACACCAGTCTGCGGACGCTGAAGACGCAGGTCACACATGGTTGTGCTGTTGTGTGGGTATTCATTCACACATTTACTGTAGAGCATCACTGCGCTAAGTCGCTACAATAGTTATTGGCGGCTTACTAGTAGTGGCTTATCTGGATGCACAGTAGGGAAAATGTCGGATCCCGAGCAACAGGCAACGTTTGGAGCGTGAAAAATGCTGCCGAGAGGAATAAAAGATGCACCAGTGGTTGCCGATTTCCATGTCATGATTTACCGAGAGAATCTATCGGTTGTTGGCGGTTAAGGTTATTGGTTGTCTCGTAAAACAGAGGATACCCTGCCGATTTTATGGTCATGGAATACGTTATCATGCAGCGGAGACACAGCTTGGGGTTTATTGGTTTCCACTCAATGATTTCTGAAGTGGAAATCATTCGTCAAGCGGGAAAATCACTGGAAGAGGATGAACCTTTCAAAGCTATCTGCTATACCTTCCCTTTCAGTCCAGTCCCATCCCACTGTACACCACAAATTCATCAGAGCAGGGCCATCATCCGTCGCTAATGCTGCCACTCAGTTTCAGCCGACTCCGACCCCGCACCTGACCAGAAGTTAAGACATCTCCAGTCAGACGCCAGCGAAACGGGCTAAAGCCGCCGGGCTGCCCCGCAGCTGCACCTGCTGCTCGGAGCAGAGCTGCGCCAGCTCGCCGCCTGCCTTCCCCGATCTGCAGAGCTGCCTACACAGCCGGCAGCGTGGTCTGGACAATCTGGAACAGACGCGTGAACCGCGTGCAGAATTAGCTGTTTGTTCTTGACGCGGCCCGATTTTAAATGGTCATAATCCGAACCACGAGAGCGAGCAAGAGAGAACGCTGATTCAGAAACTAGAAGAGAGCAAGTTGTTGCTTAACATTGCATTGTCGCCATATTCTGGCAAAACTCTGATACTGACAGGCACATTGCGCAGGAAGTGGCTGTTTGCGCGGCTGGATGGGCTGTCCCAGTGAGTGTCCCAGTGTCCCACCGGGATATGCCTGCCCCACGGGACACGGGCATCACGGGACTCAGCCGCAGCCATGCACCAGCCGGCGGGTCGGTTCACTGAATAACTACGTCTTGTCTTTTCGTTCTCATCCGATATGCGGCCATGAAATGGTCTAAGTAAACCTTAAGAGGAACTAGAGAACTCAAAAATAAATGACAAGTAAGTCTTTAACAGCCTATGACTTTCCTTTTCGTAATCCTCTCTTCATATATTGCACTAACTATTGATTCAGGTTGGTAAATCTTGGACCATTTCGCATGTAGGTGCCTCTAAATCTGGCTTTGACCAGCTTTAAACTGGGTTTGCTGACTGCAATCGGGATCCTACTTTTTAACCTTCGCCCCAGTTGGGGGGGGGGGGGCATATGTTACCACCCTGTCGCGTTTTTTTACGTGTGAATAAAAACCGCGCCGCTTGGAGTAGCTTTCTATACATCAATTTTGGACAATGTGTGAAATTTTTGACCCTAGGTCATGTCAGGTCAGGTCACCAGGTCAAGTTAACTGACCAAGCCTAAAAAGTTTGCAATCATTTCCAGCCTGCAGTGTTTGTCAGAGAGGTTTCAAACTTGGTGGATTGCATGATGTTATGGACGCCTATAACTTGTATATCTCGGATTTTTTTTTATATCCGTGACCTAAGGTCAGGCCAGTGGCGTGACCTTACCATTATAAGTCAATGGAGAAAAATGAAAATGCCTCTAGATCCGTGTGTACGCATAGGAACAGCCGAAATATTTCAGAATCGCGATGATTTGGACCACCCGTGACGAACAAGGTGTCTTTTTGCTGATAGCCTCTAGAAAGGTCATCCGAGGTCATTTGAGGCTACAAACAGCTTTTGCCAATAACTCTCGATCGGAAAGAGATAGAACGCTGGGGATGGCCTCATTGTGTTTGTTTTGTTGAGACGCATCGACTGATATGCAACATGATCTTTTCCGGTCAGGTCATGACCTTGGCCTGAGGTAAAATTTTCCAGTTGACCTTTCAAGGTCAAATTATAGTTCATTCGATGCGTCTCGGCGAGAGGAACACGATTCTGGCAATAGAAATGTCGTGGCTTTTGTTTAGTCAAAAGTTATTGTCGCAAAACACTTTTCGTAAAAACAGCTGTTTTGGAGCTTTTGCCCTCTGGAGGCTAAACCATTGACCTGAGGTCAATTTTGATGATGACCTTATCATAAGAAGAGTTCAAAAGCTATCAATTGCTTTTCCATGCGTTTTTTGGCTATCATAGTTCCTGGGATAACGGCATGTTTTCTGAAAAATATATTGAAATTTGGCAAATTTTGACCTTTGATAACCTCTGGTGACCCCAATATTGCTCTAAGATGAAAAATGACTGAAATGCTTGCGAACGTACGCATTGAGCGCTATCGACTGCTTTTTACCGTGTCTTTCTAGCCCTCTTAGTTTTTGAGTTAGAGGTGGGTGGTAACATATGCCCCCCCCCCCCCTCCCCACTATGGCGAAGTTGGCTGAGACCGCCACTGGGGCGCGGCCAATTATGACTATAGTTACATTGGTATTGACCAGACACTTCCCGACAATTTTCAAATCAATTCTCACTAGTGATCCACTAATTCGGCAAATTTCTTTCAACCTCACCAAATAACAGGTCACATTGTCAGTAATAAAGTTCTGCACAATATGTAGATCAGCTGGCATCTCGGAGTTGCCGAAACAGTATTGGCGCGCTTCCAATGTTTGGACTCGTGTTTGTCTTCGCCAAACGAGGCTGTAATTGGACGGGCAGCCGGGCCGGTCGGAACTGGCAGCGACCGTCTCCGCGGGGTTCTCCGAGTGCCGCCGCATAAATCGACCTCGGGTCCCCACGGAATTCGACAAAAAAATGGACGGTTAAATCATGTTCTGACCGATTGATGAGTTCTGAAGAGGGGATGTGAAGAGTGCCATCGATGAGAAGCGCAGTTGTGTTACAGCATTCCCAGGAGATTTCAGGAATCCTTAAGCCTCTCTCGCTGCTTTCCTTGACGCTCGTTTTGCCAACCTCTCTCTCTCTCTCTCTCTCTCTCTCTCTCTCTCTCTCTCTCTCTCTCTCTCTCTCTCTCTCTCTCTCTCTCTCTCTCTCTCTCTCTCTCTCTCTCTCTCTCCCTCTCTCTCTCTCTCTCTCTCTCTCTCTCTCTCCCTCTCTTTCTCCTTCTCTCTGATCTATCCCTCCCACGGCAACAGCGGCAGGTGTGCAGTGCCGTATATTGTTCCGGTACCCCTTTCCGTTAATCATTTGTCAATAAAGCCTTACTGGCAGATATGTATTTGTGAATGGCATGGCAGCGTGTCCACTGTCCAGCCAGTGCGGTCAGGAAAAGGACAAAGTGGCCACTCGCGGAACATAACATTTATCCGTCACCGGGAGGGGGGTGGGTGATCGGCTAGTTTTTTTACGTCCACGAGGTGCCGCGCAGTTGGCATTACTTATGCTTCATCCATCTGATTCTTGCGTGAAATTTTTAAGCTCAATTTAAGGCAAACTCACCAGTTCCATTTCCCGTCCCACTGTGTTTCCACCGGTCGGCCCACTGCACCATGACGACGGATCGGTGTAGCATAGGTATACTGGAAGGTCAGGCACGCGGATTCATGACCTTACCACTATAAAACAATTCGGAAAAGTACAGATACCTACCTCTTGCTTTGAACAAGCATGTGAAACCCAGAGAGCATTTTCAGACTATGACATTTACCCATATAGGTAACATACCTAGTTGTGTGGCGGCGGGAGAGAGTAGGTACACCGACCTCTGGAGACCCCCCACAGGTTCCGAGCTTTCAAAATTGGCATCTGAGGGCCGCGCGCGACTCCTGCGGGGCTTCGCAGCGGCTCTATTAGGGCTCACTCAACCTGCCTAGTCTTACTGCTAAAAAGACTGGCCCTGAGCCCTAAGGACTTCATCAGTCTCTGCCAGCCCCAGGACCCACACCGGCTCATGGGGTCCCGACGTCGAAATATGAGGGAATCTGCGCGGGACCATCAGGACGCAAAGTAATCTCGATCAGGACCAACGTAAGGCTGTGCCGGAGACTGCGTGAGCCCTCTGATCTTCAGAAACCCACCCATGTATGTTTTCACGTAGAGGCCAGTTTAGGGCCCTCAGAGACCAGTACAGGGCCTGCAAACTACAAAGGCCAGTAGTTTGAGACAATCAGTGACCGAGTTGGGCTCTCAGAGGCTAATGTGGGTTATTACAGGCCAACATGGGCCCTCAGAGGTCAGCGTGGGGCCCTAAAAGACCGGCATGAGCCGTCGTTGGACCCCAGAGGCCAGCAGAGGGCCCTCAAAGGCCAAGATGGGCCCTCCTCAAATGCCAATGCAGGCCCTTAGAGGCCGGCATCGGGTCTTCAGCAGCCAGTGCGGGGCCCTCATTGGCACCACTGATGTTAGTTGTCGGACTTTCGTCCCCGTCTTGAGTTGAGATGTTAGTTTCACAACGTTTCGGCCAGTTACTTCTCCGGCCGTCGTCAGGTGTTCTTTGGCCCTTAGAAGGACCTGGATGTTGGTGGCGTTGCGCCGTACGCGTCATACCGTTCGAAAGCTCCTGTAGTCAGCGGGAATCGAACTCGGGTTTCCCCGGTGATAGTCCACGGTTCTAACCACTCCACTATCGAGGCAGACATCGTTATGGAGCTGGAAACTTGGTGTCATTTATCCCCCAGATGTTTTTGTGATTTCCTTAGTAGTGGGAGCCATATTGGGCTGATGTCAACGCTTGGCTTGCTGATGGGGTTGCTAGCCAGCGCCATGTGTGCGGCTTCCTTGATTTTTCTGATTTTCCAGTGTGGCTCCTTGTCGATGATGGTGGTATCATCCCAAGCAGGTCTGTGATCTCCTTCAGACCATGCATGCTCCGCCACACCGGATTTCAGTGTTTCGCCTCGGATGGTGGCCTTCCTGTGTTCTTCGAGCCTGACCGCCAGTGGGCGGCCAGTCTCGCCCTTGTATGACCTGCCGCAGCTGCACGGGATGTCGTATATGCAGTTCTTTGTTTGCTCCTTGGTGGTTGGCGGTCTGACCTTTGTGAGTGACCTGCGGAGGGTGGTGGTACTTCTGAACACCGTCCTGATGTTGTATGCTCCGCAGATTCGCCTTAGCTTCTCTGACAGTCCTCTGTTGTATGGGAGGGATACTGTCGCGATTGGCTTATCCCTTGGTTGTTGTTGGGATGCTTCCTTGGGTTTGTGTTTCATGAAGCTCGTTGGGTATCCGTTTCTCCTGAAGGTGCTGGTAAGGCGTGACATTTCCATCTTTCTGGCTGCTTCGTCTCCACAGATGTTGGTGGCTCGGGTCTGCAGGCATCTTACGATACCTTTCTTGACTGTGTCTGGGTGGTGTGACTTGAAGTTGAGGTAGCGGTCGGTCGCTGTTGGTTTGCGGTAGACCGATGTTCTGAATGCTTCCTCAGATTTCTCCACTTGGACGTCAAGGAATGGTAGTTTGTTGTCGACTTCTGTTTCCATTGTGAATTGGATGGAGGGTCGGAGGCTGTTGAGGTGGTCTAGGAACGGTGTTATGTCCTCGCGATGGTCCCACAGGACGAATGTGTCGTCGACATATCGCAGCCACAGGGATGGTTTCAGTGGTGCTGTTTGTAAGGCCAGTTCCTCGAAGTGTTCCATGTAGATGTTGGCGATCACCGGTGACAGGGGTGAACCCATGGCCATTCCTTCAGTTTGTTGGTAGTAGTCATCGCCCAGTTGGAAGGCGGTGGTGGTGACACAGAATGTCAGGAGTTCCATGATGTCATCAGTCGGGATTGTCGTTCTTTCGGGCAGTGTATCGTCGCTCTCCAGTCTTGTCCTCACTATGCTCAGAGCTTCGGTAGTGGGCACATTGGTGAACAGACTCACCACATCGAAGCTTACCATTTGCATGTTCGGCGAAGGTCGCATGGCCTGAACCAGTGAGACGAAGTGGGCTGAGTTCTTGACATATGTAGGTGTTTTGCCACTCAGTGGGTTGATGATCTTGACGAGGAACTGGCTCAGAGGATGGCAGGCTGAGCCACGGCAGCTTACTATTGGTCTTAGCGGTACATTGGTCTTGTGTACCTTTGGCAGCCCGTACATGTGTGGAAGTTTGCTGTGATGTTGGCTCAGCTTTCTGTACTGGGCGTCCGTGAGTTGTTCCTTGTCCTTGTTCTTCTTAAGGAGCTTTGTTAGTTTGCGTTCGCAGGCCGGGGTTGGGTCTTTCTTCAGTTTGGTGTACGATCCATCTGTCAGAAGGGCCCTCATTGGCACCTTAAGGTTCGTCTTGGGACACCACAGACAGAAATAAGGCCACCAGAGACCGGTGTGAGACCCTCAGACGCCGGTTGGGACCCCTGAGGCCGGTTATGGGCCCTCATAGGCCAGATGTGGGGTCTCAGAGGTTGATGTAGGCTCTTAGCGGTCAACGTGGGCACTTGACCGCCACTGAAGTTCCCTCAGAGGTCAGTGTAGGGCGCTCAAAGACCGGTGTGGGAGCTATATTAATAGCTGGGCGTGGGTTTTTTGAGCCTCGTGACGATCGAATAATTGCCAGGGCCCCATACACCTATATGGGGGCCCATTGGTTGTTTGAGGGGGGGGGGCAAATGATATGATGGCCCCCTTTATTGACCTTTGGGGGGGCATGGCCCTGATGCCCCCCCCCCCGACCGCCACTGTGTACACATTACACACATGCCTCTGAGATTACATACTAACTCATGCAAACTCTATGCAGGCCCCGGAGTTCCCACGCTAATCCTTAAAGGGACTATCCCACCTTTAACATGGGGTTTGAGTTGAGATAGCCAAGTTTGCGGCGAGGTTCAGAAACCACTATCTATCTAGGTTGCAACCCCCGCGGCCTCTTGGTGTTGAAGAAATTCGTTCCCTTCATTTGAAAATGGGCCTTGTACAAGGCCCTATCTTCAACATGGAGCGACCGTTAGTGTGACGTCACCTCGTTTAGTCATTCTGATTTAAATGGGTTTGTTCGTTGAAAAATCGCTTAAAACTTGGTCTGAACTTTGTTGTGGTGCCTACAGAGTAAAACGAATCAGCTTTATGACAGTAATGTGGCCTGGGGAAGGAGGTAATTTTGGGCTGTGACGTCACATATTTGAAAGTTTGTGATTGGAATATGGGAAGCCTAAGATGTTAAATGAAAAATAAATGCCAGAACCGTGTTCCTGGTCATCCAATCTATAAAGTCGGGCACAATTTAACTGGTTTTAACAACATTTTAGAAGGTGGGATAGTCCCTTTAAGAAACCAAGCCGGCATACGGCGTCACCACCGGGCTTCTGAGGTGCACAGCACCAACCCATGAGGTCTTACTCTAGTGTCTTAGAGCCAATCTCCTTTAGCAGGGCCCACCCACCACTGCCGAAGAGGGTCTCATGCCAGCCATTGCTGGGCCTACGAGAGCCTCAAGTAAACCACGCTGATATTCCATATAAGATCCGGCCA
Organism: Amphibalanus amphitrite; assembly: GCF_019059575.1. Classification (NCBI taxonomy): domain Eukaryota; kingdom Metazoa; phylum Arthropoda; class Thecostraca; order Balanomorpha; family Balanidae; genus Amphibalanus; species Amphibalanus amphitrite. Next base: position 85,292 of record NW_024882737.1, on the reverse strand, counting down.
TACTCGTCAACCGGTGCCAGCGACGCTGACCACCAAATTGACAGAATGCGAAACTGAGCCCACTCATGAGTGAAATTTATGTCCTTTGATGGCGCAAGAAAGAAAATGAAACATACGAAAAGCTTTTCTAGGACTTTTGTTCGATCTGAAAGGTGGGGCCAAAAGATAGTATGGCCCCACCTTTCAGCACCAAAGGGGTGCACCTTTCAGCACGGGGGCCATGGCCCCCGTGCCCCCCCCCCCCTGGGACCGCCAGTGACTGGATAGTTGGCAAACTCTGCAACAGATCTGCAAGAAAAGTGTCCCAATCCTGCTTTTTCAGAACGGGCTATTTGTGAAATATGTTTTTATCAAATGCACGCCAAATGCCGATGGACTGGTTTTTTTTTTCTCATACATCATCATTTATTACGACAAACCACATTTTACATGATCTCATGTCACAAACGCACGACGTTCCAGCGCCCTCAAAAAGCTCCTGGCCCCTGTCTTCCGCTCACTCCGCACCAAACTAGCCAACATAATATAACATCCATAACAAAATAGCATTTGCCTACGAGCTGACCTCATGTGGCCCCATACCGGACTGGACACCGGACCGATTCCTTCTACGCACCGGTCTCTCTCGCACGCGCTCTCTGACTGACCACATACTCTTTAACCACAACGAAACAGTGACAAAAGCATGGATATGACAAATCATAAACCCAGAGATGAAGATCTAAACAACATAGTTAGCAGAAACACTGACACAATCGTCCGTAGTGCGTGGCGGCGATGGCGGCGCCGCCGGCGGCGGCAGCTGCCCGGCCGACCAGACGACGGGCGCGGCGGCGGCAGCGTACACGGGACCTTCATGCGGTCACCTGTTTAATCAAATATCGGGACTGCATGCCCTGCCCCGCCCAACAAACCGACGAAGCTCGCTGCACATGGCTGTAGTAGGTATTCCAATTTTATTTTGTGTTTCTGCGATATGTGTAGTGTGCTGACTTTTGATTATTAGTCACCGATGATTTTCCTAGTTTGTTGAGTTTTGGTTTCTTTGTCGGTCACCCATATTTATGAGTGACCCCCACTTCTTTTTGAAGTAGTCTTGCTTGCCGGTATGTTCAGCTGCTTTGCTTTCTACTTCAAGTTCTTGTTTTATTTTGTTGTGTAAGTGAATAATATTTGGTGAGATCTCTTTCATACGTGCTGAATAAATGACTAGCTTTGCTAATGTTATTATGCATGTTTCTCTTGCGCTTATGTCTTTGGGAAAAAACCACAGTTTAGGATCTAAGCTTAAGTTGATGTTGTATTTGTCCAATATGTCCGATTTCACCGCGTTGATAAACTGCTTTGTTATCGGACAGTACCAGAACAGATGAGCTAGTGTTTCCGGCTCCATGTTACAAAAAGTACAACTTTCACTAGCTTTTATTTTTATTATATTTAAATATTTATTTGTAGCGAGGATACGATTAACGAGCTTATAATGGAAAATCCTTATGTGTGTTGACTTTGTGGCGTTATTAACCTCAAGGCAGCTATGTTCGTCATAGCATCCAACATCTCTTATCCATTTCTGTTTTTGTCTTTCGTCAGATTCTCTTAGCTCTATCTTTCTATGTTGTACTAATTTAGTGTAGGCTAAACGAGAGAAATTAGCCTCGTTCATTACCAAATTCATTCTGAATGGAATCGTCGGTTGACATATTTTGTCCATTACTTCTGACTTCATGGAGCTGGGTAAACTTCGAATCAAGCTGGTATAACAGAGAATGGTCATCTTTATGTGATACGCTCTCTGTAAGCTCTCTTTTGTGTGCAACCGCCCCGTATTTTCGTCAATCAAGTCGCCCAGAAATCGTAAACCTTTTGTTTGCCAACTTTTTATGATGGAGCATGTAAATTTGGTATAGTCTGAAAACCATATGTTTTCAGACATTATTTCTGGCGTATCTAGTCGGTATATGCTAGTGAAATATGCAAATGCGCCCAATACATCTCTCCAGAACGGGTTGCTCGCTTTACTACTTATTTTGTTCAGATATTTACTTCCATATGAAAAAAATATCTTGTATGTTTGTTACCTCTAAAGCAAAGATGTTAACCCATGGAGCCCGACTACTTACTAATCTTTTGAGCCATGTGAGTTTCATGCTCATTATGAACGCTTGGATGTCAACCATCTTTAAACCTCCGTCTTTATAGCTTTGGGATAATTTGGCACGCTTGATACGGTCGTTCTTACCTGCCCATACGAATGAGTACAATAAATTATTGAGACGTTTCAAGTTAATCTGTGTTGGGTTAGGCAGGGCTGTGAATAAATGCACAAATTTTGCTATGAATAAAGACTTCACTACCGTGATCCTTCCGAGAATAGTTAAGTTTCTTCTACGCCACTGTGCCATTTCTTTTTGCAATTGCAATAGCTTTGGCTCCAAGTTGACACTAGTTATATTGGTACTTTGGTTATTAAAAACAATACCCAATATTTTCATATCACTGACGCATTTAACACCATGGATGTCTTCCATATTCTCTTGAAACGGCCCTATTGGGAGACACGTTGTTTTGTCTATGTTAATGTACCTATAACCCAGATGCTTCGGAGAAGATTTTTAATTCATTCAAGGCTTCTTTCACACACCTTGCGTCCTCGAGAAATAATACGGTGTCGTCGGCGTACTGCGAAATTCGTATTTCGACATGATTTGTTAGCGTGATGCCCCTCAACTGTTTGGATTCCTTAATTTTTATTGCCAATATATTGACCGCCAAATTAAATAAATAACCGGAGCTTGGGTCTCCCTGTCGAATTCCGGAATTAAGCGTTATCTTATCCCCTAAGTAGCCGTTTAGTAAAATTCGTGAGAAGTTTTCGCTATTGAGATATAAGAGATTAACAGTCTCTCTGAAAACCGGACCAAAGTTATACTTTTCTAAGACTCTGTCTATGAATTGCCAAGATATAGAATCGAATGCCGCCTCAAAATCGACAGACATAATTAATCCTGGACTTTCGTTTTCCAACAGCTTACTAATGACGTCAAATACTAAACGTGTATTTTCTCCAATAAAACGGCCTCTGATATATGCCGTCTGGCAGGGATCGATCAATTTATCTATTACTTTTTGGAATCTGACTGCAATAGCTGTTGATATGATCTTGAAATCTACATTTAATAATGTTATCGGCCGCCATCCTTTTAAACTATTGGGCGATTTTCCAGCTTTGGGGATCATAGTGATGATACCCTCTCGATGAGTCGAAGGCATCTTACCTTGCTCGTAAGAGAAAATTAGAGTTCTATACAAAAACGGTCCCAATTTGTCCCAAAATTTTCTGAAGAAACACGCTGTATATCCGTTCGAGCCGGGTGACTTTCCTTTCTTCATTTTGCGCAAAGCGTCTGTCAGTTCATCAAACGTTATGGGTTTATCTAGCAGTGCGTTTTCATGTGCACTTAGTGAATTTGACGAAGTCATTGTGAGGTAGCTGGTCATTGATGGCAGCAATATGTGCGGTTTATTATATTTCTTCGACATGTCTCGAGTAAATTCGTTTAGTATTGCGGATGTCTTTGATACTTTTTTGCCCTGAATTGCAAGAGATGTTACAGTTTTTTTCATGGCATTTCTCTTTTCAAGTCCAAGAAAATACTTTGTCGATTTTTCGCCCTCTTCGTGCCACTTTGTTTTTGATCGGACGATCAGGCCATTAATAGTGGGTTTTCTCATTTCCTCAAGCTCCTCCTTAAGTGTTTTCAAGCGAATATAATTCTCTTCCGATCTTGCTATTGTTAACCTAGCAGCTGCGTCTGTAATCTTGTCAGATAACTCTTTCTCTTTTTCTCTGATTCGTCTCGTCTTTCTTTTAGAATATTTGACGGTTTCGCCCCGGATCATTAACAGTAGGGTTTCATAGAATAAATTATCATCGACCTTGAACTGTATATCCTTATAGTTCATCCCATCTGAAATAAATGTCTGTGTGTATAATGGGACGGCATATTGCTGTATAGTATTCTTAATGCATTCTTCTACCGTCTTAACATAGTCTTCATCATCCAGTAGGGACTCGTTGAACTTCCACAGTCCCGGTCCTCGTGATTCACCTAGGACCAACCAGACTGAAACTTGACTATGATCTGTGCGATAGCCCGGAAAAATTTTCACGTCATGACATAAACTAACTAAATGTTGACTAACAAAGAACATGTCTAGCCTGGCACCTTTGTCGTAGGCTGGTGTGTGCCAGGTATATTGTTTATCTCCGGGGTTATGAATTCTCCAAATGTCAACAAGATTATGTTTCTCACAAGCTGAGAGGAATTCTCTTCTAGCGTTAACGTTATTTTCCTGGACATAGCCGTAGCAATCGATGTCAACATTCAGAACGAAATTGAAGTCTCCACCAATGATTGTGTGGTCACAGTCCACACTGTCTAGGATATCACCTATACGTTCATAAAAGCTTGGACTATCGCGATTCGGCCCGTATACACTGCCTATAAGAAATGTTTCTGTTCCGATTTTACATTCTAGAAAGACATAATTTCCTTCACTGTTGGTAAATGTATTCATTACATCATGTTGAATTCTTTTATTGATGAGTATTGAAGTTCCTCTACTGTTATATTTATAAAAGGAATGATATGCTTTTCCCTTCCATAAACTGTTAAATGCACTTACTTTTTCGGTTGTTAAGTGTGTATCTTGAAGTAACACAATGTCACTGTTTTTACTTCTTATGTAATGCATCACATCTCTACGTTTATGTTGAGCGCCTAGGCCTCGCGCATTACATGAAATTATATTAATTTTAGCTATCTTTACTTACTAACTGAAAGAAAGAGAGAAGAAAGAAAGAGAAAGAAATAGGGGATGTTTTAACTGCTGTGTCCGTGTCGCTTGCGGTGGATTTGTTAACTAGAGTACCAGTAGCGCTGCCACTGCATGTAGAGACAAATTCAGTAACATCTAGGGTTAATTTATAAACTGTTCTACTGCTTACCAAAGTCTCAAAAGGATGCGGGAGGATCGAAATGCAGCGAGCTTCGCCGGCCGCAGGCAGCACCGGTGACTGCGCAGTTCGACAAGGAGTTACTAGCTGGTGTTTCTCCGCCGCCGCCGCGCACCGCCCAGAAGCCGAAGCAGATGCCGCCACCGGCCACGCCGCCGACACTACCAGCAGCCCGGCGAAAGTGCAGCCCACCACAACTATCCTGAGGACAAATGAAATGCAAGGGACAGAGCGGAACCAAACATACTTTACACAATAGAATGAGCGCATCAATGTAGAAAGAACTGTTAAAGTATGACAAATGTAAAATGGATCGTGATTAGACATGAGACACCAAAAACAAAGACAAACCAAACAAACTAAGCAAAACCTAACCATCAACAAAGGTTAAAAAAAAAGAAACATGGAGCCTGCGACAATTCCCACAAACTACCTCCTCTTCGTTCCTCGCAAGGCTGAACACAAACTCGGAATCAGAATATGTTAACATCAGTCCAAGCGGGAACTAAACACTTACACATTACAGTTATAGCAATGATTAATGCAAACTTACGCCCATCATGAAAACACGCTAAAACTTTACAGGTAGGGTAGCATGGGGCAAGACGCCCCAGATAATTTATTTTGCTACATAACTTTTGTCCCACATCACCTGGAAGGCCAAATTTGTGCTCAATGCGTTCTTTGGACATTTTACTTTAAATTCCATCCCTCAAATTCATTCACTTGTGATTGGACTCCAAGCCAGGAAGTGATTTGTGAAGCAACTGCAAATGGGGCATTTTGCCCCAACCCCAGGGCAAAACGCCCCACGGCCTGGGGCAAGTAGCCCCATACTCTAGATTAAAGATTACACATGGTAGTTGGCTAAATCTTTTATGAGAGGTCCGTTAGACCTCGAGAGGCACGGCACTGAAGTTAGCACATTCCATCCTATCAGGTGTTCAGCTATGACACTATTGTATGAGCAGGTTTTTCACCTGCCACATAAGGCCAAATAATAAATTATTGCAATGCAAATGTTAACAAAATACCTCATTTGTCTTCCAGCTGCTGAGAAAAATACATATAAAGGCATAGAAACTTACTGTTCGCCAGCTACCGAACATTAGAAAGTGGGTAGTCCGAACAACACATGAGGTAAAACGCCCCATGGGGCTTTTTGCCCCGCGACCTACCGGGGCGTTTTACCCCATCACGTAATTCGGCCAGAGCACAACGCCTTGCGCTCTAGTAAGACATAATTTAACACGAACTAACCCGGCATTATAAGCGTTAGACAATAGTTGTTCAGAATGCATAAAAGTCGTTAACCTGATGTGGACCATAAAAGAACGCCATGATGCATAATCAGACAACAAAACATAAAAATCACACCAAAAACACATTTTTGGCTATATCTCCCCAAAGAGTTATCACAATTTCTTTCCACTCTGCTCATATAATGATCATATAGTGCACGTTTTATAGAAGACAGGATGTTTCCCCAGAACCTTGCCAGTTCCGAGAAACATCGGTGAGGCGTTTTACCTCGGCGGGGCGACTTGCCCCGGTCTACCCTACAGTACAAAACAGGTAACAGCTACAACTATACGTTTAAAGGTAACTCAAGGGTGGACACATGCAGCTGTTGGGGATCGGAGTTCCTTGCCTGGTGTGGTGTGGTAGCGAGGTAGCCGGCAAGGGTCGCCGACTCGCCACCGCTCGTGCCGTCCGTCGTCCGCGGCAGCTGCCGGTCTCTAGCGTTCGAGTACGCCGAAGCCCAGCTCTCGCACTCGCTGCAGTGTGTCCACTCTCTTTCCCACGCCATGCTTCTGTTCCTTGAAGAACACGTAGCCACCGCGGGAATACACTGTGTATATCTTCTGCTCCCGCTTGGCGGCCAGCAGTGACCTGAAGATCCGGCTTCTAAGCTTGGTTAGCGACTCGTTTACATAGAGTTCCTTTCCGCGTAGCTCCATACGGCGACCCATCACGCGGTCACGAATGCTCCCCTCGCCCGAACGCACGAAGCGCACAATCACACGATTGTTCGGGCCAGGCAGGCGGTGGGCGCGGTCGATATCGCTGGCGGTGACCTCCAGTCCCGGCAGACACTGGTTCAGGGTGCTGATGACGAGACCGTTGATGTCCTCTCGCTCTTCCCACTCGCCGGCTCGCCCCGCAGCCCGCCCCCCGGCACCGCGGCCCGCCGACTGACCCGGTCCGCCGCTGTTCGGGCGATCAGCTGACTCTGACGTCACGGTCGGAGAACCCCGACCTGTGTCAGCCAGCGCGATCGGCCGAGGGTCGACCGCCGCAGGCGCTGTCTGGTTCGGCAGGGGCGGCTCCAGGCGGGGCGCGCGGCGGGCCGCCATGGCGGCGCCGGAGAGGATGATGCAGGGGAGTCTTGAATTAATCTCAGCCTCCTCTACCCGGGTCTCCAGCGTCGACACCACCGAGCGAGACCGGCCGAGCTCCTCGCTTAGCTGGTCAATAACGCCATCTCTCTCTTCCACGTGCCGCTCCAACTCTTTCACGCGACCGTTGAGCTTTTCGATCTCCGCCGATAACGACGTGCGGAACTCGTGGAGTTCTCTGGAGAATGCGGCCATCAGTCGTTCCTCCAGCCCGTCGATGGCGACGTCCAGTTGCTCTCTGAAGCCTCTGTTGCCGCCGAGTGTCGACGGGCTGCGGCCCGGCTCGCCGTTCCGCTCTCTGGCCCCGCGCTTGCAGGCGGGTGCAACGTCTCCAGACTCTGATCGGTCCCGCTTCTGTCCTTCACCGGCGGGGTCGCTGTAGTTGCGCACCAACTCACTGACGGATCGCTGATCGCAACTGGTGTCGGACGGGTGACCACCCGTCACACTGTCACTGTCCTCGCCTGTACACTGCGACGCGGCTCGGCGCGGCATGGCAGACGCACGTGTCTGCAGCGCGTTGGCAAAAATCGAAGGCACTAATGTCGCAGGCTCCACGTAAGTCTGAGGCTCACACTTTCATGTGTTCACTGTGGAGCCAACAAAAAGCCACCGGCACAGCAAACGAGGAGTGCGTGGTCACGCTCGGGGACTCCGCACTCTGCGTGGCTCAGCGGAGCAGCGCGCGCACGCGTCCTGACCCGCCCGCTGTCACCGGCCGACTGACCGATGGACTGGTTGACAGAGTCTGCTCTAAGCACCAAACAAACTTTTTTGGTCATTTCCAAAGTCAAATTTAAAGACAAAGTTCAATGACATTTTATTTTGAACTTACTTATTACTTAATGAAGGGAAACATTATATATGAAGCGAAAGAGTTGGTTTAATTACACGCAAACATAATAGGCAGTTGAATAGCGCGTGCCGGAACAATGACTGCTTTATACTTTTCGGAGAAGCTGTAACTTACTGTACGGTGAACAAACAACCCCAACTAACTAGTTACTGCATATCACCGACAACTGTAAGGATAGGCTGTATTTATTTAATAATATCCACACTTCATTCATGTTGAAAATAATGTTGTGCGGACAAATGAATATTTGAATACGACGACAAATATGACACAGTATAATCCTGGACATAAGTTCCGTTAACTTAGCACACTCCGGAGACGAATTCTGGCAAAGTTTCACCGACTCCAGCTGCAAAAGGACCCTGGCTTGTTGCGACTGAGTCTGGTCGACTTCGGAATAGGACCCGACTCTGAAGTCTGAGTCCACGTCCTTTGTTGAAAAGCTGCTGCTGATGTGCTTTGTTAGCTAATCATGCAACTGTACCTATTGAGCCAAGTTATTCAGTCGAATTTCTAGCATGAATAATAAGGCAATAATAAAACAGCGCGTGAATAGGTATTCCAGTTGCAGTTTCTGAGCATATTTGACTCATAAAGTTTACCCCAGATTTCCCTAAGCGATCGTATGTTGATCCTTGGTGGAGAGCAATATGTGCTGGCGAGTACAGGGGCCGCTGGGTCCTCCCATAGCCCAGCTGGTGGAAGGAGGGTCGCCTCAGGCACTGCAGATAATCTCATAACCAGGCCGACTGCTGGAGGTGCCACTCGAGCACAATCAATATGGAGAGAGGGCAAATCTGCGCCGGCCACAATGGCCCCAGCACCGGTGAACGGCATGTGTGGTATGCCTACTGAGAGAAGACGTGCGTTAATCGGCCTACACTCAACCATGTTGAGAGCCTTTATTGGGGCTAATCCATTTCACCTGTGGCGTGAAAGTTGTAAGATGATTTTTCATGAGTGGTCCAGTATAACGGTGACCTGTTGGTATCAAGAATGTGTTTAGGTTAACCCTTTCCTTGCAAGGCGGAGAGCTCATACAACCTCAGAGTTTTCTTTTGTGCACGATGTGACATACATAAGTCGTATCGATCTGATGCCGTCAGTGCCTTCTGCAGCGTCAATTCCGCAACTTCTGCAGCTTAAGCAAATCGGGTCAGGTCAGCCCGGCGACTCACTAGGGTGCCTGCCCAGACCAATGTCTCTCCCTATATCCTATCATCCTCCCGGCTCTGAAATGGTCTCATTGGACCGATAGGGCCTAACCCAACAAAACAAAGGGTCAGGTCAGGTATGGCACCATAAGAAGCGCAACATCCGATCGATTTTCACCAAGCCCTCCAGATCGTGTCACTATGATTCGCTACGCACTGGATTATCAACTTTTTTAGGGGGCGATGAAACCCGCAGAGGAAAATGTTCACAGTCTCATGCGTTTAAAATGGAAACCGCTCACTTGAATGCCTTGACTTATAACATTTAACTGACCTTTGCGCCTCGAGTCAGCAGGTAACGTTTATCGAGGAGCCACCTCTAATCCAGCCACTTTTCGTTCTGATATGCTCCTTTTAAAGCGCAGAAACTACTGAATCATCACAGTCTTTTAAATGCTGAACTATAGGCTGCTTAAAGTTTGAAAATAATGAACCAAACAAATACATATATGTATGCAGAGGTCAACTACCGATGTAAGTTCAATGCCATAACGGCTACACAGTACACAATTTAGTAATAGCCTTCTTATGCCTCGTCTCTAATGCCTATACAACCTATACAAACATCAACATGTCGCATAAGGTCCAGCCAACACTGCAATAAGATTGACAGGTCAGTGTGTAAGATAATCGGCTCAGATCGCCATTCCTGTTAGTGGTGCTAAATGTTTAATGGGCCCTCAATCACCTCTGTCGCCACCTAAAGCATTCATGAAGCTGTCGGCAGGTTTTATGACGCGTGCCATAGAAGTCAGGAACGATATGCTTTCACACGCCAACAGAATATGTCATGGACAAATTATAGGCTTTCGTCGCCTTAGACCTGGCACCAGAAGTTAATTACCTGAGTAGTCGGAATGCAAAGAGGGGCACGCCGCTTCCGGTCCAATGGGAGTGTGTGGTGTGATCGCAGGTCACATACGAGTGCCTCGTATTGGCAGCGGAATGAAATATGAATGAATTCTGGAAGAGCGCAGGATTCCAGCATTGTAAGCCGTAAAGTTTGACCCGCACCTCGAGCGAGCGTTTAATGGGAAACGAACAATGCATTAGGCCTGAGGGTGTGCAATGTACATGACACTCTCAATCTCAATCGTCTCTCAAGGTTACAGCACAGAAATGCGTTAGAACGAAAGATATGCAAAGAACTTCTGTAACGTGTATTTTATCGGATCTGTTTAAATGTGGTTACGTACAATCTTTAAACATGACAATGTCACTTAATGGTCGTATACATGCAGCTACAATGAGAGTTTAGCTGTGGACTGATATGACTGCCGACCACAGTGCCCAACGCCGATTATAGCCCGTGCCGTAACTCGTAAGACACCCACCCTGCTGCTCAAACGGTAACCGCTCTTATTCCAGTTGGCTGACCTATATTGCGGTCACTGACTGTGGATGTGAATGTGACCTGACTGTGGATGTGAATGTGACTGATTGTGAAAATCCATGAATGTGACCACTAGAGACAAGATTTAATAGGAATATGCATTTTGTGTACGTTATCAAATGCATCAAAATATAAAAGCTATGTGACTAGTTATTTCCACTTTTAAACGGCTTATCCTATAGCAAACGGCCCAGCTGGTTTCATATCGTTTGCAAACGGCCGGGGTGAAATAGCCTGCAGCATATATGCCACTCCTACACAACAGGAGCCACACGAAGTCAACGAATATCCTGGACTGAGTTGTCAACAGAGACGCCCAGACTCCCTCAAAAGTTATCAAAGCAAAACACAGTGGAAAGTTTTAAGTGTGTCAGCTGTTTTTGAAACGCTGGTAGCGAGGCTGTTGTGAAGATCCTCACCAGTTTGTCACATTTATGTAGGCAAAGGCGAGGGCAACAGTCGCGCACTGGAACTGCGCACTGGAAACGGAGTCCCTGGCCCACCCGTCAGTAAGCGTTACTCTGTATTTATCGTTATTTGGCCGGTATTTATGGTGTAGCACATTACGATTCATAGTAAATTCATTGTCAGTATGGAACTGGAGTGAATCAACAGATAACATTTATCCTTACACTACCTAATTGTAGGAGCTACGCAGTACGCTACTGAAAAGCTCAGGTAATCTGGAAACCCGAACGTACTCAATCCATATATTGTAATCAGAAACCATATACCTACTTATATGCCGAGATGATCAATAAAAATTAATTTAGTTACGCTACTGTCAAGTGATCAACACATTCTCGGTATCGTAGATGACATTACTGTCTATAGCTGGAGTTCACGCATAGCTATGCAGCGTACAATTGCTTTATTTCATTGGAAAATAGGAGTTGTAAGGCACTGCCGAAGTGGCCGCTCCATTAACTTTTGCAGCCCTATTTTAAGCTACGAGCTCGCATGACGTGAACTGAATTGACGATTGTTTTCAAGTCAGCGAAAACGATTTTATAGTGAGTTTGTTCTGGGTCATTTATCAAACCTCGATGACTCCGTAGAAACTGCACGACGGAAAATGATCAATGGCATTTCTACAAAAGAACCATCTGAACCTTCTTCTTGCACGGGATGGCCTTTTAAGATTGAGGTGACAATGGGTATCGGGGTACCTCAGTCAGTCAGCCATAATGTTTTATTGAGACTATAAGGGCCAAATGATGCCGCCATACGAGTATCCAGTAATTGACTTCGGAAACACGTTTTCAACCATGAGGCTCTATTGCAACAGATGCATAACGTGAAAATCACCAATAAATATTCCTGCAAAACTTAGCAGCACTTAGCAGGCACTTGTATCGCTAATAAAATACCTACTGAATTATTTTTCAAGTGTTGATTTTCTAGTAAAAGTGTCACCTTTCACGAACAACCACTATGTAAAAGCCTTTCTCTCTGCTGCACTCTGAAGGCATGTCTTACGTCACGCTGAGATGTGTGACACGATAAAAGAGTCACTATAGACTTCTAATCGATGTTTAAACCTGTACACGTTACCCCGCGCCGGGCCGGTGTTCGGCGCCAACCGCGCTGGGCCGAGGGCTGCTTGAACATCCCCCCCCCCCCACGTCTAGCTCGGCTCCTCGACCACGTAGCGACACGCGGCAAGCAACGTTCCAACGAGCGTCAAAAGTAATGAAGATAGTGTTTCAGTCATTTTTTAGGTTAGATCAAAGGTCATGCACTAGAGGTCATCAAGGTCAAATTTTGCCTATTTCAACACTTCTTGACAAATAGGTGTAGGTACTAGGTATAACTCGGGGACCAGTAGAGCTACATCGCCGCAGGAAAGCGCTTTCTAGATGGCTTTTTTAAAGGTCTTTCTGAAATCACCCTCAGATTTGACCTGCAGACCAGCCTACCGACTGTATAGAACCAACGGCTTAGCCTCCAGAGAGTAAAAACTCTTTAAGGGCCGTTTTTACGAAAGAAGTTTTCAGTATTAACTTTTGACTCAAGAGAGGTACAAAATTAATTTCATTTGTATTTCTTTTCCAGCTACATTTCTATCGGTAGCAATCACACCATTTCACTATGCATTAACGACCTATTGAAGCCCTCAATCCCCGAATCAGTTTCGTGTCAATTTAATAGGCATCCGCGCTTCGAAACAGTCACAAGGTCAGACAAAACTAGTCGCATTGATCCGTTGAAAACAACTGAGACCACTCACAATAACGCTGCTATTTTCCAAGCGTAAGGACATTATAGTCCATTTTTTTTTCAATTTTTTTTTCATTTTTTTTTCAAAAGGCTCACGGCCCGAAAATCGATTTTAGAATTGTCACGTGCAAAGTGATGGTTTTTACAGAAATCAACGAACACCGGCTTGGCACATTTCGAAATCACTGGCCGGCTCGGTCGGCTGGTCTCTGACTTGCGATAGTTTGGAAAAAAAAGTATAGACATTGATTCGACTAATAATGAGGAACTGTGAATCGAAAATGCTTCCACACGGGGTCTAGCCATAGGCACTAAACAAATGATTAAACTGATGACGTGGATGACCTGTTTGCAGACCTACAAAAGTAACACACGGATTGACATTTTGTTTTAGATTTATTTCTGTTGAGTACAAAAAGAAACATGAGCCAGCATATCTGCCGATCTATTACAATGCTGATCGATCGATTTCTGCACTGGGAAGAAGTCGGGTATGCGCAAACTAAATCTGGAAAGACTTATAAAAAGACGACTGAAGTTTGTAGGTAGCATGCGAGAACACAATGTAAGACAACAATACGAAACGTCACCAGCTTCAGCAAATAATGACATGTTTTCCATGAGCTTGCCGCTCAGAATTCCGGCCCCCGACAGATTGTGTCTTGAATGTTTAAAGGGACCCTCCCACCTTCAAAAAAGTTAATAAATTGGCATGAAAGTGATGTCGCTCGGTTCAGAAAGAGCGAAAACGAATATCTACCAAATTTCCTCGAAAAATATTCACCGGTTTTCAAGATATTAGACTTTTACTTTTGTTTACTTTTTGGGATCTCCGCTGTTCCCAGGGACTTTATTTGAAAGTGCGGCATTTGTTGCGCGCAAAGCAGCATATACCACCGCGTGCTACCAATCGTTTAAGTCAAACATTTAAAAATCGTTAGATATCTGCGCTGACGTCACACATTCAGAGGGGTATTCCTATGCATTAGCCCCTCTGAATCAAAATGCTGCAATTTTGAAATTCAATATTTCCGATTTAAGGCATTTCTCGATGTTGTGAGTGCCGAAACCGGTAATTGTGAGCCAGGGACCCCATTTTGGCTATCTCAACTCAAATCTAATGTTAAGGTGGGAGGGTCCCTTTAAATAGTTGCCGCTTGCTATTTCTCAAGTGATGGGCTGGCTGTGGAATCAAGGTTAATACAGGAGTGACGTTAAATTTGCATGCAAAATCAACAGAATGGCTCAAATCTATGAATTTACTCACATTCTGCAACGTGACACGATTTAAAAGCTAAATTGAACAACTTGCTCCTTTGCACTGTGCTTATCTTTCAAAAATGGCCGAGAAATTCATCTCAGCTTGCGTTATTTTCTAGCGTCTCGCACGTGCCAACTCCAAAATAATACTTCGGGCCATGAGCCTTTTGAAAAAAAATGGACTATAGTTGTGTCATTTAATGAGAATATTCCGAAATATTGCCTTGTTTGCCGGTGCAACCAGACCAATTCCGACAGCAATTCAAGTGAATTGTTTTGAGGTGCAAATTTACTGATATCCTCCAGAGATATATGCGAGAGCAAGCTTATCTTCATTTCATTAGAAAATTGCACCAACTTCCTTTTTGACTCGAGAGATAAGCGATGAAAGCTAATAGAGCAGCAGTTTGAGCAAAATAATAAATAGAAGGAGGCTTGAAATGATCTCACGCATGTCAAAATGTTTTTTATTTTAGGTAAAGTAAATATATAAAACAGTAAAACAAGCTTTCGGCATTACGCCATCATCAACTTGATGATGGCGTAATGCCGAAAACTTGTTTTACTGTTTTATATATTTATTTTGCCTAAAATAAAAACACTTTGACATGCGTGAGATCATTTCAAGCCTCCTTATATTAATCATAATCATGTGATCCATCCTCGCCCACATAAAAAGAATAAATAACCATTTATGCGGTAGCCACGTCCATGTCTACACTCTGCCTAGATATATATTGCTGAGCTAAGTACATGACGGCATCTGCAGCTACTTAAAAAGATGAAGCAATCATTACACTGAAGTGACATAACTGATTGATGTATTGAAGGTAGTTTTTATAAGCGATTTTTCAAGATGCCCTATGACTGCTCGAAGAAAAACTAATATTATTCATTGGAATAAAAAAAACATTGAAAATAAACATACATGCGTGTTGCCTTATGTGTGCTGAATGAATACATGCAAGTACACTTACAAAGTGTACTTACATGTATTACTTACAAAGTGTCCATCATTTTACAAACATAAGTGACCCCGGTTTATCAGCAGGGATAGATGGTTATCGGATCAAGTTTCCACTGCTTGAGAAGGCACCTAAAAATATATGATCAATTTGGGGATAAGTTACATTTGAAAGGCAAACATGTAATAACTCCTAAAAATGACCTAAATGGACAGAGTATATAAACCAGTATAACGCCTTTTGGGGCGACTAACGAAGCGAGCGAGAGGGTGGGCCTTGCACGTGCGGAATTTCGACGGGGTAGGTACCTCCAACTGACTCGTGCACGGCACCTTACTAACCGGTCTCTAGCGATGTGCCAAATTTGAGCACAATCGGCCCAGCCGTTTTCGAGATCTGGAAGCGGCACCCTGCACGTGCGCACGTGCAAAATGGGTCCCAACTGACTTGTGCACGGCACCCTATTAACTGGTCCCTAGCCGTGTACCAAATTTGAGCGCCATCGGTCTGCAGCCGTTCTCGAGATCTGGAAACGACCTCTGCACGTGCGCAGTGCAGCAGCACCCCAACTCTGGCACATGGATATTGGATGTGCAGTGCCTAGTGGGTGCCTACTCTATAAGCCTCTCGAAAGTGTTACAAGCTGGGTCGGGCCAGGCCGCTCATACTGAGATTTTTTCGTTATATTGGTTAGACTCGTTTCGCGCTTCGTACTCCCTCGCAATCAGAGAAGTGAGAACACAAAGCCTAGTCTTACACTGCTCAACTGCTGCAGTCTTCTTCTATTGTATATCTTCTTTCTTCAGTCTTCAGTCTTCTTTAATTAATCTTTTATTGCATGTCTTCTTTCTTCATTCTTTTAGAGTCTTTCTTCCCCAGCGCTTTTCTTTTTCTAAATGTTTTGTAAGAATCGCTGACGTTAACAAGGGCGCACCTCTGCTAATGGCTATTTTCTCCGCGGCAGCCGTGCAGTGGCTACAACGGCAGAGGAAAGTTGTCGAGCATACTGAAATTCATACTAGGGCTTATGTCTAATAAACACAAATGCTGTGTCAGATTGTGTCTATTGTCACCAAAAATGCCTAATGCACAATAATTTCTGCATATTATATAGTCAGATTGATTCGTTTTGGAGTGAAATCAGATCCAAAATGATCATGTACCTATATAATTGAATATTGATCCTATCGTATTTAGCTTCATGTAAACTAGTTACTTCAGAGTGGTGATGAAGTATTCACTTTATTGAGCGCTTATTGAGCAATAATTGCTATATATCCGAGATGACGCACCTCACGTTTGTTGGTGCTTCCCGCGCTTAGGCAGGGTGCAGCGACGTAGAAAGGCGTAGTTCCAGAGCATTGTCGTCCTGACGGCTGCCTGGGAAATGAAGCGCTAAAACACCGCTCCATTTACAGTTGAGTTATTTTTAGCGAGCTGCAGTCCTGGCCAAACTACTCTGAGGCCTCCGCGGCAATGAGCTCTGGCACGCACCGTCGCGTCGCCTCGGCTTCCGCTGCGCCGCCACAGCCGCCTGCGGTGAGCCGGTTATGCTGTGCCGCAGTACACGTGCGTCGGCGGCTCAGTCTACCTCCGCAGGACGAGCAAAAATAGACACGCTGCCAGTGCAATGGCGCAGTATCCATAAGTAAATAAACAATGCATTGGCCTGAGCTAAGCACACAAGGCACTTAGCTGATGACCAAAGGTCCCTGGGAGCTTTCAACCATGCTTATTTTTGCATGAATTTTGTTCCACATGTCCACCCCTGACTGTCAGAAGTATCCATCTACATACGTATTCTTAGCGCAGTTCGTGCAGCTAGCAGAAGTCGAGCAACAAATCATGAACACATGATCAGGATCACATGTTACCTGTCATCTTTTCTCGGCAGTTAGCGGGGATAGTGCCCAGTTCGACTTCAAACATCTGAGACTCAGTGAGTTCAAGGCCCTTCGTCACTTACCAATCGATGCCCAAGTGTCCAAAGTGGTCTAGAAATTGCTTCTCTCGACGACTCACTCAACTCTTACGTTTCTATCTAACCGTCACCCTCCCTGAGTTTTCAGGAAAAAAAAACTGGACATCGTGTAATTGATGGTACGCTCAATACCGCTGGTTGGATAATCTATATTGATAACATAACTGGACATCACGCAATTGATGTTAAGCTCAATACCTGCTGGTTGGTGATAATATCAGCTGTGGCAGGGGTCAGATATCAAAGTGAACGGTGCCCAGCTGATAGATGTGACGGCTTTGTCCTTACTGTCGCTGGTCGCTGTATATAGTATATCGAGCGATGGTGATGAATTTCAGTAGACCCTGAAATTATACATTTAAACTCTGGGATATGACCGTGAGCCATACCGTGAGCGGTGACAGAGTGTGAGTTGCGCAACGGATTGATGTGTATGTTTTTGTAGATCTTTTGACGCTGGTGAAATAGAAATACGTTTCTTACATATGTTGGCATACCATTGTGACTGCGATAGCCATTGCAGCAGAAGCAACAGTGCACATGCGTGTGAACAAGATAATCTATTGACGTTGATTGGTTGTTCAATTGAATATTGCTAACATAAGCTATTAATCATCAATAATGTGCAAGTAATAATTACAACGTGTGAGGAATGCCATTATGTTTATATGTGATCATAATTGTTTGGACACGGGACAAGATTGCTTCCGGCATAATCATTGCCTGCCTTAAACATTCCACCACAGAACACCATTTTCATTTGCCTTCGTCGCCTGTCACCGCTGTCTTAGCGTCTGGCCATTGTCATCGCCGCCGTCGCATCAATGCCATCAATTACGATGTTTTTGCCTGTCAGGCGCAGCATTTTCAGGAGCAACGCCCCTTCATTTTTTGCCCAGCAGCTCAGCGTTTTGTCGAAACCGGGGAGGGCTAGACTGAAAGGAAATTCATCAGCTTAATCTCTATTGATTCATAGCGTGAGAGCTAAATAGAAAGCTTTTGCCGGCTTAGTTTCTCACCACCCTTCAATTGCTACAGTAAAATCAAGATGGAAGACTCATCGGACCGCAAAATATCACACACGCCAAATGTTAATTCTCGTTGAAAGGCACATGGCTTACCAATGCTGCGCTATTCGGGACTGTGATCGAGAATGTATGCCTATCAGATGTTTCCATACAATGGCGTAGCAAAGCAACTATCAACCAGGGCCCGTATTCACGTCGGAATTTTTCGTAAAATTTATCTTACGATCGCTCTTTGTCGTACGATAATTTGGTATTCACGTTGGCATCGCAGACAGTTAAGATTTATCTTACGATCAAAATTTTGGTCGCAGACATTTGTCGTACGATCGATCGTAAGTGCGATTCACGTCGGGACATCTTAAGTCGAATCTTAAGATGATCGTAAGACCTTAATGATGAAGGTATTGGGAAGATACGACTACTCACTGAGCTGTCGTAAGACGTCACCTAAGCCTATGAATTGTATATTTAGGTATTGAAATTGTTATTTATGTTTTTTTTTTCTTGCGAGCGAGCGCGAAAGAGTTTTCAATGTAACGGGATAATATCAGCATGAGCGGTACAGCTCGGACCGGCCCGCCCTATAACGCTTTTGAGAAGCTTTTATCTCGGCCACCACTGGGTCGATTGAACCGCGATCTTTTTTGTTGGGTAGCCCCATTCCTCCTACCTCGTAATTGACTACTCTTGATGCACCTGGCCCTGGGTGATCGCCGGGTCATGTGGCTCTTGCGAACTCAAGGGTGTCGTGTCAGAACCCAAAGTAGTTCTTGCTGAATTTACGTTTTTGAGAGGATTATGTCTGAGTAGGCACAGGATCGATTCACTAGGAAATATGCTTGTAGGGTATATTCATCCATTCTGCCGAGGACAGGATTTTTCTCGATGCATGTGGGTGACCATGGCTGCACGTGCCACGTGCATAATAAAGAGATGTCATGTTTGTAGCAATTACA
Source organism: Amphibalanus amphitrite (assembly GCF_019059575.1). Taxonomy (NCBI): domain Eukaryota; kingdom Metazoa; phylum Arthropoda; class Thecostraca; order Balanomorpha; family Balanidae; genus Amphibalanus; species Amphibalanus amphitrite. The sequence goes on along the minus strand of NW_024882737.1, from coordinate 66,003 downwards.
CTAACTCTGTAATTATCGTGCCCATTGCGCTGAAACTTGGCATGTGGGTAGGCACTCACCGGGCAATGCATTTCCATGTGTCATGTTTGGGGTACTACTGCACGTGCGCACATGCAGTGGTCGCTCCTAGATCTCGAGAACGGCTGGACCAATTGCGCTAAAAATTGGCACACCGGTAGGGACCGCTTAGTAGCGTGCCGGGCAAAAGTCGTTTGGGACCCGTTTGCACGTGCGCACGTGCAGGAGGCCGCTTCCATACACAGAGAACGGCGAGGCCGATTGCGCCCAAATTTGGTACACCTTAAGGAACCGCTGAGGAGAGTGCCGAGCAAATGTCATTTGTGACCCTGGTTGCACGTGCGCGCGCGCAGCAGGCCGCTTCCAGATCTCGAGGACGGCTAGGCCGATTGCGCTTAAATTTGGTACGCCTTTAGGAATCGCTCAGGAGGTTGTCGAGCAAAAGTCAATTGTGACCCTGTTTGCACATGCGCACGCGCAGGAGGCCGCTTCCGGATCTCGAGAACGGCTGGGCTGATTGCACTCAAATTTGGTACACCTTTAGGAATCGCTTAGGAGGGTGCCGAGCAGAAGTCAATGGTGACCCTGTTTGCACGTGCGCACGCGCAGGAGGCCGCTTCCGGATCTCGAGAACGGCTAGGCCGATTGCGCTTAAATTTGGTACACCTTTAGGAATCGCTTAGGAGGGTGCCGAACAAAAGTCAATTGTGACCCAATTGGCACGTGGGCACGCGCAAAATTGCACACGCGCCCAAATTTGGTGCACCGTTGGGGACCGATAGGGTGGTTCGTGCTTAAAAGGACCCTCCCACCTTTAAAAAAGTTAATGAATTGGCATAGAAGTAGTGTTGCATTGTACATAGAGTGAGAAAAAAGGAATATCTACCGAATTTCATCGAAAAATATTAACCGGTTTTTGATATATTAACCTGCACTGGCGGTCGCAGCCGCTAGCAAAAGGGGGGGGCCAAAGTCACACTCGCGGGACATAACATTTATCCGTCACCGGGAGGGGGGGGGGGGGGTGATCGGCTAATTTTTTACGTCCACGAGGTGCCGCGCAGTTGGCATTACTTATGCTTCATCCATCTGATTCTTGCGTGAAATTTTTAAGCTCAATTTAAGGCAAAATCACCAGTTCCATTTCCCGTCCCACGGTGCTTCCACCGGTCGGCCCACTGCACCATGACGACGGATCGGTGTAGCATAGGTATACTGGAAGGTCAGGCACGCGGATTCATGACCTTACCACTATAAAACAATTCGGAAAAGTACAGATACCTCTTGCTTTGAACAAGCATGTGAAACACAGAGAGCATTTTCAGACTATGACATTTACTCATATAGGTAACATACCTAGTTGTGTGGCGGCGGGAGAGAGTAGGTACACCGACCGACCTCTGGAGACCCCCCACAGGTTCCGAGCTTTCAAAATTGGCATCTGAGGGCCGCGCGTGACTCCTGCGGGGCTTCGCAGCGGCTCTATTGGGGCTCACTCAACCTGCCTAGTCTTACTGCTAAAAAGACTGGCCCTGAGCCCTAAGGACTTCATCAGTCTCTGCCAGCCCCAGGACCCACACCGGCTCATGGGGTCCCGACGTCGAAATATGAGGGAATCAGCGCGGGACCATCAGGACGTAAAGCAATCTCGATCAGGACCAACGTAAGGCTGTGCCGGAGACTGCGTGAGCCCTCTGATCTTCAGAAACCCACCCATATATGTTTTCACGTAGAGGTCAGTTTAGGGCCCTCAGAGACCAGTACAGGGCCTGCAAACTACAAAGGCCAGTAGTTTGAGACAATCAGTGACCGAGTTGGGCTCTCAGAGGCTAATGTGGGTTATTACAGGCCAACATGGGCCCTCAGAGGTCAGCGTGGGGCACTAAAAGACCGGCATGAGCCGTCGTTGGACCCCAGAGGCCAGCAGAGGGCCCTCAAAGACCAAGATGGGCCCTCCTCAAATGCCAATGCAGGCCCTTAGAGGCCGGCATCGGGTCTTCAGCAGCCAGTGCGGGGCCCTCATTGGCATCTTAAGGTTCGTCTTGGGACACCACAGACAGAAATAAGGCCACCAGAGACCGGTGTGAGACCCTCAGACGCCGGTTGGGACCCCTGAGGCCTGTTAGGGGCCCTCATAGGCCAGATGTGGGGTCTCAGAGGTTGATGTAGGCTCTTAGCGGTCAACGTGGGCACTTGACCGCCACTGAAGTTCCCTCAGAGGTCAGTGTAGGACGCTCAAAGACCGGTGTGGGAGCTATATTAATAGCTGGGCGTGGGTTTTTTTGAGCTTCGTGACGATCGGATAATTGCCAGGGCCCCATACACCTATATGGGGGCCCATTGGTTGTTTGAGGGGGGGGGGGGCAAATGATATGATGGCCCCCTTTATTGACCTTGGGGGGGGGCATGGCCCTGATGCCCCCCCCCCCGCGACCGCCACTGTGTACACATTACACACATGCCTCTGAGATTACATACTAGCTCATGCAAACTCTATGCAGGCCCCGGAGTTCCCACGCTAATCCTTAACCCTCGCCCGTATTGGTGTTTTTCCAGCCGCGAACGTATAAGGGGGGGGTCCGTTGGACCCCCCCCCCTTGCCGTTTCGCCCCTGATCGAGCTAGAGCTTCGCGGAAAAAACGAGCGTGTTGCCCGTGACGAGAGGAAGCCGATGATACCCAATTTTAAGGTCCTAGGTCATTGGTTGACCTTGCAGGTCAGGTCAATGACCCCAAAGGCGGGAAAATCGGGACCTGTTAGAACGTCGTAAAGTGTAGCTGCCATGGGGTTTTCGGGGTGTTGATCACGAATATCATGTTAGTTTTGATCACAGATGATGTCTTCATGTATTTAGGCCAGGTCGGGTCAGGTCAGGTCAGGTCAACCAGTAAGGGTATTCGTAGTAGGTGGCAACCGCCTCTGACAGCTTCGTAACATGTTACGAAGGCACCAAAACTACTTCGTAAATGTTCATATGGTTGCTAAATTCGAATTCAGCTAAAAAAACTGGCCTAGAAACATGTAAAACTCGAAAAAGTGAACCGAGGTCATCAAAGGTCAATGACCTGACCTGACCTTCAGGTGACCTTGAAATCCACCCTAATGCATGGGGGCAACATCATATCACATGTTTGAACGCTTGAAACCACGAAAAGACTGCAAACGCGCGGCTAATGCGAGCCGACATACGCCGAATCGCGATTCCAGTCAAACATGGTCTCGAAAAGTAGGTCACAGGTCAAAGGTCATTTGGGTCAGGGTCATGAAATTTTCAGGGTAGGTGTGAAATCGATGAACGCGAGGGTACTGAAAGTTTCGTCGCGATCGGCCGCTTTTTACGCGAGTTATTCGCGAAAAACCATGGGGGGGTCCGTTCGACCCCCCCCCCCCCTATACGGGCGAGGGTTAAGAAACCAAGCCGGCATACGGCGTCACCACCGGGCTTCTGAGGTGCACAGCACCAACCCATGAGGTGTTACTTTAGTGTCTTAGAGCCAATCTCCTTTAGCAGGGCCCACCCACCACTGCCGAAGAGGGTCTCATGCCAGCCATTGCTGGGCCTACGAGAGCCTCAAGTAAACCCACGCTGATATTCCATATAAGATCCGGCCATACTCGTAAACCGGTGCCAGCGACGCTGACCACCAAATTGACAGAATGCGAAACTGAGCCCTCATGAGTGAAATTTACGTCCTTTGATGGCGCAAGAAAGAAAATGAAACATACGAAAAAGCTTTTCTAGGACTTTTGTTCGATCTGAAAGGTGGGGCCAAAAGATAGTATGGCCCCACCTTTCAGCACCAAAGGGGGGGCCATGGCCCCCGTGGCCCCCCCTGGGACCGCCAGTGTTAACCTGCGCACCGACGGGTGTCTGCGCCAACTTACAACCGACGGGGGAGGGGGGGGGGCGGATGACCGCCCCCCTGCAATCTCGAGAACGAAGCAAGATAGCGACAAGCGGTAAACGGCATGGGATACGCACGGACAAGGTCTACAATTTTTACTTTGGTAATTTTCATGTCAGGTCAAAGATGACGTCACAGGGGTCAAAAAATTCAATATACTAATTGTATACTAGAGATATACTAATTGTAGCTACCAATGACCTTATAACATCCTGCTACTTTCAAAGGCCTCCGTCATGTACTGTAGCTCTAACATGATGACAAAGTTGCAAAAAAGTGACTTGAGGTTGGGTCATTCGAAGTGACCTGGTGACCTGACCTTAAAAGTTAGGAGGTGGATACTTGTACACCATGTGTAAAATTGATGAGAGAATAGTCATACCAAATTTCGCGGCGCGTAGCGCTGCGGTTTTCCCGCTTTTCACGAAAAACCTAGGTGGGGGGGGGGGGAGCGGCTAACCGCCCCCCCCCCGGCGGTGCGCGGGCTAAACAATTACTATTGTTTATTTTTCGGTGCCTTTGCTGTTCCTATGATGTCATTTGGAAGCAGTAATTTAGTATGTTTTTTTTTTAGCACATCAAAAGGCCTGCTTGATGTACTGAGAATGAACCTTTTCTTCAGAAAGCCTGTTTGATGTGTAATCGGTATCTTTAAAGTGCGGCAGATGTTACGAGCAAACAGCATATACCACCACTGCTTCACAAAGATGTTAGGATAAGAATTTAAAATCGCTTGATCTGTGCTGACGCCTAAACTTCAGAGGGGGCTTTCAAATGCATAAGCCCCTCTGAATTCAAAGTGCTGCAACTTTGAAATTAAATATCTCTGAATTAAAACTTTTCTCGATGTTGTGAGTGCCCAAAACCGGTAAGTGCATTTTGCACCCCATTTTGGCTATCTCAACTGAAAACTAATGTTAAAGGTAGTGTGCCACCTTTGAAAGATTTCCCATTTTATTTTTCCTAGGATAAGAAGCTTCTGTTTTTACCTAATATCGCAAAAAAAAATCAAAAATGGGCCTGGAATAGTGCCTTTTTCGCCTAAAAGTTTTTCGGTTTTTAGATATGTATAACAACTGTAGTGGGCTCACCTGCAAACAGGCGTCGGGCAACAATCGCGAATGCGGCGCACTTGTGACAATAAGCAAAGGTCATTATAGTGTTACGACCATACGACGTACGGGAATGAGTTATCAGCTGTCTAATCGTAGACAACACAATGTCGAGCCTTAAACTGTAAGCCCGTATTGGTATTGTTTCTTTTATTTGGCTGTCGAACATTATTTATGGTTTGAAATATGATTTTATGTAAAATAATTGATATGAAAAAGCCGTCTTATAAGTTATGACCCCATTTCACCACACGCAAGTGGCAGAAATGACAATGATCAGCTGACGCATTTTTCTTGGCCGAAGTCAGAGCGCGCGGCCCGACGCACCACGCGTATTTGGAAATTCCGACCTCGACGAGCATCAGAAGCCACCTAACAGGCGTGTTCGAAACCGCAGGAGATGATGATGAACGGGTTTATCGAAACTTGATTGGATGAGCATATCGGTAATAGCGATTTCAGTGTGTGCATTTATTGTTCATAGTGGTGTGAAATGTGGTTGGGGTACGACCGACAACCCGTCGGGGCGAATTTCGCACTGGGGTACTCAAAATTTGAAGAATTTAAGACGTTTGTTACAGTTTACGTCTGTTACTGTCCGGAGGAAGGAGCCCGCTGGGATACTGCGCGGGATTTGTATGGGAAATGTATTTAGGTCAATGGATGGCTGTGAATGAGGGTTGAAGTGGGGGATGGGGGTGAGATTGCTGTGATGATAATACGGTGATTCACTACATAAATGGCTGAATGAACTTTAAGTTGATTTACTCCGCGAATTACGTCGAAATACGATTCAATGTAAAGTAACGCGACCGTTCTTGCTACATATTTGGTGACCGTGACAGGACACTGGGCAAACCGAAATGGATAAATACGTAGAATTAGCGACAAGACAAGGCTTATCCGGACTGGAAGCTCTAGAATTCGCATCGAAGCAATATGAGAAGGATCAGGAGCGGGAAGAAAGAAAGCTAACAAGGGAAAGGGAGCGTGAAGAAAAGGAACTAGAGCGTGAGGAAAGAGAGAAGGAAAGACAGTTTGAAATAGAAAAGCTGCGACTTTTGGATGGTTCGATGGCCAGCAATGGTACAAGAACGAGTAAGAAGCTTCCAAAGCTCCCTCCATTTGAAGAAAATGGTGACATGGACATATACCTGACAAGATTTGAAAGAATCGCCCAGTCTAACAACTGGAACAGAGAGGATTGGGCGGTATCATTGAGCGCTCTGCTCACTGGAAAGGCTCTGGAAGTCTATCATCGTTTGAGTGCAGACGAGGCTGATGACTATGAGATCCTCAAGGAAGCACTGCTAAAGCGGTATGGTCTTACTGCTGACGGTTTTCGCAGACGTCTGCGGGAATCGCCTCCGGAAGAAGACGAGACACCGGAGCAGTACATAACACGTTTGTCGACATACTTGGATAAATGGATGTCCCTGAGTGAGTTTCCGACATCTTTCGATGGTCTCAAACAGTTGACCCTAATTGAACAGTTTCTATCGAGCTGCCCAAAGGAACTCGAGCTGTTCTTGAAACGAAACGGCCATAAAACACTAGAAGAAATATCCAGCGCTGCCGAACAATATCTAACGGCCAGTGGACAAACCCTGCACGGACTGCGCGCAACGGAAAAGGAGGCTATCCAGAAGCGCAGCTGGAAAACTTCGACACAGCCAACGACGACCATGCTGCCTTCGGCAGCGGCCCTTCAGGTATCGGCAAGAGCGCAAAAATGCGCGTTCTGCACGCTCGGGCATGAGACGGCACAATGCAGAAAGGCAGAAGCACTCTCGGTGGACGAGCGGCGCCGTCGGCTTCTCGCTGTCGGAGCTTGCTTCATCTGCTTAGGTCCTCATCACATTGCACGAACATGTAACAACGTGAAATGCTGCGAAAGGTGCGGAAAGCGACATCACCGCCTGCTGTGCACCGAAGAGGAAGCTGCACCCATCGTGACTGCTCAGTCCCAGGTTGAAGAGAAGGAACAAGTTCTTTTCCAAACAGCTAGAGCGGTGGCAGTCGGACCCGCTGGCAAAAGGAACGTAAGAATTATCCTTGATACTGGTTCAAACCAGTCATTTATATCAACATCTCTCTCTCGGGATTTGAAATGTCAGCGGCTTGGAACCCAGCGCAGAACGATCTCAACATTCGGTGGTGATCGCATAACCCACAAAACGATGAACTCTGTTTCCATCAAACTGATGAACTGCAGTGACCCGACCAAGTCTGTGACTCTGACAGCAGCGGAAACTGAGCAAATATGTGGCCCCGTCAACGTCAAGTCAGTGGACTTGAACGACTATCCACATCTGAAGCACCTGACCCTAGCTGACTGTCCGTCTAGGTGGCAATCAGGAGATATCGACATACTGATCGGTATGGATCACTATCAAGATGTCGTGAATGGGCAGGTGAAGACCGGAGAGCGTGGCCCGATGGCGTGGGAAACCATATTTGGATGGGTTCTAGGAGGACGTGCTGCTGCCGATGGAACAGCTGCGAATGGGCAGGTCTTGTTTCTTCACACTGGAACTCTCCGAGAGGACATCGAGCAGTTGTGGGCGCTGGAAACCATCGGCATAGAACCACCGACATTCCCATCGAAAGTGAGTGAGACGCAAGCCGACAAAAACAAGGCCGTCGAACATTTCGAACGAACATGCACACGGGACGCAGATGGACGATACCAAGTTCGCTGGCCCGCTAAAACGGATTTCGATGAGCTCCCTACAAACAAAGACGTCGCACACCGACGACTGGAACGATGTGAGACATCTCTCGACCGCTCTGGCAAGCGGCAGGAGTATGATCAAGCCATTCGACAGTACATAGAGATGGGTTTTGCTGAACCCGCCCCGGTGGTTCCCGACGGACCGGTGCACTATCTCTCGCACCATGCTGTATACAAAGGTGACAAGATCCGCATCGTTTTCGATGCATCAGCAGGAAGTCCTAGGTCTTTAAACGACATGCTTTTGCCGGGACCCAACATGATAGCAGACCTCACCGGCATCCTCATTCGCTTCAGACTGAACATGGTGGCGGTGTCAGCAGATATTGAGAAGGCGTTCCTTCAGCTGGCACTCCATCATCAAGATCGTGATCTCACCAGATTTCTCTGGCGAACGCCGGACGGGGAAGTGACCACCTATAGGATGACGCGGGTGGTGTTCGGTGTAGCATCATCTCCATTCCTCCTACAGGCTGTCATAAGACGACATCTTGAAGGACAGCCCGATGAACTGAGGGACACGGCTGATCGACTAAAACGTGACGTCTACTGCGATGACCTGCTGACCAGCATGGCAACCGAATCAGAAGCAAAGGTCTTCGCCCAAGAAGCAAAGGAAGTATTTTCGACGGCAAAGATGAACCTAACAAAATGGAGGTCAAACCGAAGCATCGATGTGGCAGGAAGCTCGGACACGGCAAAACGAGCAAGTGAGCCAGGTATCCTTCTAACGACCAGTGACGGAGAGCCGACAAAAGTGTTGGGAGTGAGATGGGTACCGCACGAGGATCAGCTCATCTTTCAGAGCAAAGATCTATATGATTTGGGGATGCAGCTACGGCCTACAAAACGGAACGTGTTGAGATTATCAGCTCGTGTCTACGACCCTCTGGGTCTTATTTCAGCGTTCACCATGCGTTGCAAGATGCTGCTGAAGGAGCTGTGGACCCTCGGTACAGCCTGGGATGAAGATCTGCCGCTCTCGTCAAGGCGGAGTTGGCTCGAGTGGCTGAATGGTCTTCGGTCTCTCGAGGCACTTCGCATTCCCAGACCGTACGTTTCGAACAACGTGGAAAAGTTCACCATCCACACGTTCTGCGACGCTAGCAAGACTGCTTATGCTGCAGCAGTATATCTCCGGACATGCGGTAAGACCAGCCCTGAAACGCGCTTGATCATGAGCAAAAGTCGGCTTTCGCCAAGTAAGCCCATGGCTATCCCACGCCTGGAGCTCATGGCCGCCGTTCTTGGATCGAGACTAACGGCTTACGTGATTGAATCACTGCCCTCCAAACCTCAGGACGTCCTTCTATGGACTGATTCTGCTGTGGCGCTGGCCTGGATCCGAAGTGATCCTGGCCGCTGGGGGGCGTTTGTCAGCAACCGGGTAACTGAGGTCCAGCAAATGTTTCCACCAGCAAAGTGGAGGCATTGCCCAGGCGAGTGTAACCCAGCCGATCTGCCGTCCAGAGGAGCATCCGCAGACAAGCTTGGCGAGCCTTTCTGGCAAGAGGGACCCAGCTGGCTCCGAGAAGAAAGGGAAGAATGGCCTCCTCAGCGTGCCTACGAACCCAGCGAGTGCAGAGCGGAGGAGCGGAAAAGTGGGCCCGTGATCACCATGTGTTCCTCCGCGAGCCAGGAACCAGGTGTCGGATCACTTATGTCTGCAGAGAACTACAGTTCGCGTAAACGGCTGCACCGGGTGACAGCTTGGATGCTGCGATTCCTGGCCAATACCCGGAAGACGGAGCCGTCGACAACGGGCGATCTGACTGCAGAAGAGCTCAACCGAGCAGAAGAACTGTGGATACTGGAAACACAGAAAACAGCATACGGACCAGAACGGGAAGTATTGATAGCAGATCAGGCCGTACCTCGGACATCACACATCTACGAGCTAAACCCATATCTGGAGAACGGAATCCTCCGGGCGAGGGGACGACTACAAGAATCGAAGTTGAACGAAGACGAAAAACATCCGATCCTGCTGCCGAATGATGATCACTACGTTCGGCTGCTGATCCAAGAGCGACACGTGGAACTATGTCATGCGGGAGTGCAGCAAACGATGTACTCCATCCGTGACAGGTTTTGGATACCAAAAGGCCGACAAACGATTCGCAAGGTTATACGAGCATGCCCAAGGTGCCGTATTTTCCATGCAGAGCCGTTCACGCAAGAAACAGCTCCCCTTCCAAGAGAGAGAGCGTCTAGCGGAACCCCCTTCTCACAGCTCGGAGTGGACCTCGGAGGACCTATCTTCGCCAAAGACGGCGGCAACATCGTCAAGACATACTTTGTCATTTTTACGTGTGCGGTAGTGAGAGCCGTTCACATAGAGCTGGTTAAAGGCCTCTCTACAAGGGACTTCTTACAAGCTTTCGATCGATTCGCCGCACGAAGAGGAATGCCGAAAACGGTGACAAGTGACAACGCAACAAACTTCAAGGGCGCAGCAGCACACCTCGCTCATTCCGGAGTAACCTGGAAATTCAACGCACCCCGAGCTCCATGGTGGGGAGGTTTTTATGAGCGACTCGTGCGCACAACGAAAGAGGCTCTGCGCAGAACGCTTCATAAGAGTATGCTCTCATTTGAAGATCTGCAAACTCTGCTGTGCCGCATAGAAGGTGCAATAAATGCAAGACCGCTATCGGCGTTGAGTGAGGACATTGATGACCTTCGGTCACTGTCTCCAAGGGACTTTCTACAAGTCCCTGCACTGGACGAGCCCGATGTCCCGGGTTTGATTGAGCCTGAGAGCCAGAGCCGAGTGCTCAGGAAGCGCTGGATACATTGTCGTGAGGTTCTCGCTCATTTATGGAAAAGGTGGCACACAGAATATTTGCGAGAGCTGCGGATTCCTCCCCGAGAAGAAAGAAGCAATCCAGCTATCGGAGATCTGGTAATCATCAGAGAAAATCCGTATCAGTCCCGATCACTCTGGCCAATGGGAAGGATAGTTGAGCTTCATCCAGGCAGAGATGGACTGACACGAGTCGCGACCCTGCGAAGGGCAGACGGCACTACATCAACGCGGCCTGTACAGAGGCTGCATCGTTTGGAGTGCGGCTAGGCCTCAGGATTGAGGAGACTCCTACAAGGATGCCGGTCAGCACATGCCACTGTGTTCTATCGGAACGGATTGAGTGAAATTGTCATTTCACCGGGGGGAGAATGTTACAGTTTACGTCTGTTACTGTCCGGAGGAAGGAGCCCGCTGGGATACTGCGCGGGATTTGTATGGGAAATGTATTTAGGTCAATGGATGGCTGTGAATGAGGGTTGAAGTGGGGGATGGGGGTGAGATTGCTGTGATGATAATACGGTGATTCACTACATAAATGGCTGAATGAACTTTAAGTTGATTTACTCCGCGAATTACGTCGAAATACGATTCAATGTAAAGTAACGCGACCGTTCTTGCTACAACGTTTCCATGAGTTTTGAAGGTATGGATAAGTTCTAAAAATCCGGTTCTCCTTATCTGGGCCATTAACTCCATACGGTCCAAGAAAGCTGGCACACTACCTTTAACCCTCGCCCGTATTAGTGTTTTGCCAGCCGCGAACGTATAAGAGGGGTCCGTTGGACCACCCCCTTTGCCGTTTCGCCCCTGATCGAGTTAGAGCTTTGCGGGAAATACGAGCGTGTTACCCGTGAAGAGAGGAAGCCGATAATACCCAATTTTAAGGTCCTAGGTCATCGGTTGACCTTCCAGGTCAGGTCAATGACCCAAAAGTCGGGAAAATCGGGACCCATGTTAGAACGTCGTAAAGTGTGGCTGCTATGAGGGTCTTCAGGGGGCTGATCACGAATATCATGTTAGTTTTCATCACAGACGATGTCTTCATGCACTTAGGCCAGGTCGGGCCAGGTCAGGTCAGGTCAATCAGTAGGGGTCCTGCCGGGTATTCGTAACGTGTCAACCGCTTCGGACAGTTTCGTAACATGTTCCGAAGGCACCAAAACTACTTCGTTAATGTTCAAATGGTTGCTAAATTCGAATTCTGCTCTACCTAGAAACATACAAAACTCTAAAAAGTGAACCGAGGTCATCAAAGGTCAATGACCTGGCCCGACCTTCAGGTGACCTTGACACCCACCCTTACGCATGAGACCCACATCATATCACATGTTTTAACGCTTGAAACCACGAAAAGACTGCAAAACGCGCGGCTAATGCGGGCCGACATACGCTGAATCGCGTTTTGGGTGAAACATGGTCTGGAAAAATAAGTCACAGGTCAAAAGTCATTTGGGTCAGGGTCATGAAATTTCAAGGGTAGGTGTAAAATTTATTAACTCAAGGGTACTGAATGTTTCGTCGCGATCGGCCGCTTTTTACGCGTTTTCGAAAAAAAAAAATAGGGCTTGCATCAACTTAGAGGTTGCATCAACAAATCTGTGCCGGCGAGGGTCAATCGATCTAGCCTGTCTATCGAAAGTCATTGCTAAAAAAAAACTGTTGGGGAACTTTCACGACCTGAGACGACCTCAGGGACATGAGGATGGGTCAGGGCGCAATTTTTCGATTCAGGGTGTCGAGTATAGCTGTTTCCCGATATTTGACGTTCGTCCAAAACATGCGCCTTTTAATTTTCTCCTCCTGGCTTGAAATAGAGAGGGCGCAAAAATGACCTGACCTTAGGTCACATGTATGGAATTTCCGAGATAAATATCTTATAGATACTGTTATTCTCTCACAGACCTATTTGAAAAAATATGTCAAGAACTATGTCAATATTTCTTTTTCCTCTTCAAAAGAAAAGAGCCGGAGTCGCCCCTTTTTTTTGACGGCTCCGGCTCCGAGCTATGTTGTTTCACGGCTCCGGCTCCGGCTCCGGGCAAAATATGCCGGCTCCGGCGGCTCCGGCTCCAGCTCCGGCTCCGGCTCTGCACCCCTGGTTTCAAGGCGATCGTGCAGTCTGTGTCGCTATGACGATTGAAAAGCACTCTAACTTTTGAGGTGAGGCCACTTGACGTGACTTGGTGACCTGACCTTAAGTGACCTTAGTCTAAAATTTTCACAACACGTGCAGAAAAAAGTTTTTGAGATACTTGCGAAAAACCACAGAGTGGTGTCTAAACATCCCCCGGCCCGTCGTGGATTAAGTAGCACGGAAAGGAAGCCCACCTTAAAATGCATGTTTTATCGATTTAGTCTTCATATGATCATTTGTAATATAATAATATAGTTTCCATAATAATAGTAAAATAATTTCCATAATAACTTTGAAGCATACTAAATCTGTGGTACTTTTATAATGTTAGGAATACCTAGCTCACTAATAACCGTTTGAATATATTTCGTTTGCTGTATCATTTGACGGAGGATCCATTTTCTATGTCGTCCCGGAATATGCTGCTAAAAATCAAATCTTCGGAACTGCTACGACATCTTAAGTTGGGTCGTAGGATGAATCCTAGGACTTTTGACATGAATATCAAATTATCTTAAGATTGTCGACGTGAATTAGAAGTATCCTAAATATCCCGACTGATCGTACGATAAAAAGTTAAGATGGTCAACATGAATACCAAATCGATCGTACGATGAAAACTGATCGTAAGATGTCGACGTGAATACGGGCCCAGATCAATAACTTGCTATTTTGAACCACACAAACAAATCTATTTGCTGTAAGTTGAAGCTATAAAACTTAATGCTTTTTCTATTTCTATCAAAAGTAATCTTGATAGTGTTGCGCTGTTTTCTTCTTATACTTTACCTTTTCTTCTTATTCTTTACCAGGGCGATTGGAAGGGCCACATCAAACAACGAAGAGGCAAAGCAGCATTCAGACCATAAAACATGAAAAACAGATACAAATTAGCACACACCACTACTTACTTGGGCTAATGAGAGTCTGTCGAAAAGCGGTCCAACTCTGCAGCGTAGTTGCACAATTGAGAGGAACCACAATGAAAGCTCACCTCTAACTGCCTCTAACTGCTATTTTCTCACGGTACTTGCACTGTCCCTGCTAGAGCCTTTGCACTCGTAAGAACTGGAGACAGAATTCACGGAAGTTCGTGGGTTTCACTGGCTGTCAACTCCCTGGCCTATAAAGGGCTCGACTTCATGGCTTCACTTTTTTCATAGATTGGACGCTAACTGCTCATGGTTGTAACCATGCTCACTTTTCTCAGCCGAATAAGTGGCTGCATTAGTGCTCATGCATCATCATTGAAAATATATTTAGGGAATTGTAACTGCTTGTTAGGTAGTTAGTTGTAGTTTAGTAATACTTTATTAAGACATTGAGACATTATAAAGACTACATAAAGACTCATTCTTGCGCTCCCTCTTTTGACACCCCATCTCCCCTCTCCCGAAGTTTTTTTTACTGCTTTCAATACCTTCAACTTTGTCATCGACTCGTGTAGACCTTGCATTTACCCACAGCTCCCAGTGGGCCGTTATTGCCGCAAACTCGGCGTGTTTGTCGCCTCCGGTCCGATTCATGTGGGCCTCGCGTGCCGGTCGACCGCCGCTCACTCACGCGTCACGGGCCGACCGTAATTCGCCACCTCGCCGCCACCAACAATGCCGCACGGACAAATTTAATCGACCGCCCGGGGTGGCTGCAGGGGTGTGTGCAGAAAGGGGGACGCCAGGTAGGGGTGGGGGTGAGGTTAAATAAATTTTCGAATGGTGACCTTTCGAGTCCTTGGAGATCAGGGAAGTCTGAGCGGTGTCCAATCACCTCGGTTTGATTTAGATGGCCGTGCAGTAAATAAGTCGAGGCATAGATGAGAGATGATGATATTTCATCTATGATCCATGCTCAAGCTAAGTCGCTGGCCCACCCGGCTATCTCTGGGTACGGCCCCGATTGCAGTCTGAACACTGTTGCAGCTTCATAACTTCAAAGCTTCAGTGAAAGTCAGTCCAGTCAAAGCCCATCCGTATTGTAGGTTGACGCCCACAGGAGCACCGCGCCCTTATACCTACGGTTCTTACTTCTTGCCTTTTGCTACATAAAAATACGCATACTGTCTTCCCCAGAGAATGTTAACACATTGGCTCGTGCACACTGCACAGGCAATGCTGTATCATATTCCGTTTTTTCACCCAATCTTTCTGAAAATTTGCTGTTTTTCGTAACCTTCATAAGACGAATGTTTATAATTTCCTGAGGAATTTACATAAAAGGAATTTACTGTTAATTGGTTCTTGCAAATTGCATGCACGGAGCTGTTGAACCAACGTAAGGACCCAATAGCAGTGCTCGCTTCAATACGTGAAGCAGTACTTCATTAACTCAACAATGATCTTAATAATTTCTATTTGGATTATTTCTGCTGTAAAATATGCACCTCTATTGTTCGGGTTATTGAGATCAGAGGCTGTGACGGCTGCGCGGTTTTGATTAGAAATAGAGTAATCAAATATAATTGGTATTGGGCATGTTCAATCCACATTCCTCATCCTGCTGGCGTACTCAAGAACAATGTGGTCCAGAGCAAAATGCTTCTGAAAATCTGCCTTTGAAATTTGATCGCTATTCAGGTCCTTTCAGGTCAGTTATCGAAAATATTTCTTATACTATTTGGTAATATTCTGCTCAACGCTAGGTCGACAACATATCTGGAAATATCAGCATATTTTGTGATCCTATATTCCCTTTACTTTTTTCAACTTCTGCCCATAAATCACGCCAAGTTCATTTGACGTTAATTCCTGGATCATTGACACTCCTACCTGAGCAACGTGTGTAATTTGAGTCTCAAATTATGCGCCAAGTTTAATGACGGTACCTAAGTTGGTTTCGTGGTTAGTTGAGGAAGTACGAGTAACAATTGTGCTTGGAAGTGGAACGTCCCATGTTTGAAGGCTCTGATATTCTCTGTTTCATCGCTTCCTTATTTTTGAAGAATGAATCATGTGCTGCGTGTCATTTTTTTTTAGGTCTGCCAATGGCTATGAATAGTTATATAAGCTCTTGGTCTTTACGAATGAAGAGGAGTCAAAGATCGCGCCTTTTCTCTAGAAGGGCTCCGGTAAATTGCATTCGAGCATCCTTTCCCAACAAGCCGTCCCGAGCTTTCATTAACCCGCGCCCGGCTGGGGGTCCTGGATTTCCACGCCCTGCTGGGGGGGGGGGTGTTTGAACACCCCCCTTGTAACTCGGCTCCTGGGCCACGTAGCGATACGCGGAAGGCGGCGTTCGAAAGAGCGTCAAAAATAATGACGAAATCACTTTGGTCAACTTTTTGGTCAGGTCAAAGGTCAGGTCACCAGAGGTCATTGAAGGCAAAATTTCGCCGATTTCCAGGTCGAATGTCGAAAATTTCCAAGAAGCCAACGCATAACTCGAGAACCAATAGAGCTACAGCGCCGCGGAAAAGCGCATTCGATAGCCCTATTAAAGCCCTTTCTGAGTAATTCCCTCAGATTTGACCTAACGTCAACGGTTTTGCCTGCAGGATGCAAAAACTGCAAAAATAGCCGATTTTTTTGGAAACAGTTTTTCTGCAATAACTTTTGACTCAAGCATTGTACGAGCTTACTTTTACCGGCATCGTGTTCCTCTCGTCAAGACGCATCGAATGAACTATAACTTGACCTTGAAAGGTCAACTTGAAAATTTGACCTCAGGTCAAGGTCATGACCTGACCGGAAAGGGTCATGTTGCATATCAGTCGATCCGTATCGTCGAGCTGAACACATCTAAGGCGTTTTCATCGCTCTAGCATGCCTCTATCAAAAGTTATTTGCGAAAAACTGTTAGATACCATTCGTGACCTAAGATGACCTCAGGGCATAAACAAGGGTCACGGACACCATTTTCATGTTCAGTGTGTCTAAACCACTTGTAATTCGATGTTTGGGAGTGTTTATAATGTCTTTTGTCTAAAAGAGGCGCATTTCAATTTTCTCCCATTGACTGATAATGGGGAGGTCGCAAAATTGACCTGACCTTAGGTCATCGATATCAAAATTCTGAGATATACATTTTGTACATGCTATTGCCCTTAGCAATCGCTGAAAGTTTCAAAGCGATCGGTCACTCGGTGTAGCTATGGCAGACATTGAAACTTTTTATGAGGTGAGGTCACTTCAAGTGACCTGTTGACCTGACCTTGAATGACCTTGGTATGAAATTTTCACAACATGTGTAGAATTGATGTATGATAAGGTGTACCAAAAACGCGAAAAACCACAAGGGGGGTGTTCAAACACCCCCCCCCCCAGCAGGGCGCGGGTTAAAGAAGGTATCTTGCGTAACGGTGCAACCTGCAAGCCTCGTTCTTCTACCGCAGTCTTGGAGATGTAATATATTTCCTAGATGTGAGATCGTGACCAAAAATGTGTTAACAGATGGCTGCCGCGGCATTCATTAAAACATTTAATCCTCGTCAAGGAAATTAAGTGCAGGAGTCAGACAGGCCGCTGTTGCCACGCTAAAGCAAATGGTCGAGATGCATTCCTACATACGGAAGCATGTGCAAGTGCATTAGGTACTTCCAGCGTAGGCCAACCACACTGAACCACAGGGGAATTACGTCATTTCTTTCCCATTATCTCTTTTACGTTCCGTTCAAACACAACTGCGTCCACGCCGCAGCCAGCTCCTGCCAGGCAATTCTGCAGTGTCTGCGCTGTCCAAAATAATGATCGGGCAAGCGGAGCCAGAGCACGTAACTGGCCGAGCGGAGGCGAAGGAACGTCTCGTGACCTGGTGACATTGACACACAGATACCGGCACCGTGACCGGGCGGCCAGCGTGCCCGGAAAGAGAGATAAGACGACAGGCTTTCTGCAGCACGGTCGAGAAAATCGCGAGAGCGCGGAGCGAGGGTAGTGGGATACGATTGAGCCCAGGTGCTCGGCGTGGTTGTTGGAACTGTCAGAATCGTCAATGAGGTTTTGAATTGGTGATTATATGTGCGCTTTGTATATCAGGGTATGCTTTTAAGCATACAAAACGATAAGAGGAAAGAGAAGGAGAGGAGGAACTCCTAACAATGTGTGTCTCTTAGAAAACATCCTGTAAGTGACATGCTCAAATGTTTCTTATGCTTCGACAAACATGCCTATAGACGTGACCAAAAATAAATTATATGAGGCCTATGCAGCAGCAGTCTTGTTAGTCTTGTCAGCATTGCTTTCGTAGTATTGAGAGCATCAAGGAATGGTCTCGATTGCTGTGATTCAATTCCATTTCCAGCATGCGATACAGAGCCACAGCCGATGCTGTGGCTCTGCTTACAATGTCAATAGCGCATAAGCAGAGCAGTTTGATGGTTCTCGTGAGTAGGTAATTAGACAAAAGACGAGCGAAGGCTTTTCCCGTGATACTGACCCAATGTTTCCGTGCGATACAGGGGATGTGAGTGCGATGATGCATGGGGAGCCCAATAGACATACACATTACACGCATCTCTACAATGATGTGTTCACAGATTGTGTGCATCGGCGCCATTCGAATACAACGATCGATCCCAGCCTGTTCTCTGATAAACCTCAGAGAGACCGGCTTCGAGGTGCTCCTAGTCATTGCCGCTAATGATACGTCTTTGATAAAATATTAAATATATCATCAGGATTTGGATGAAAATATAAGGATGGCAAAGTACTGCATTTTGCATGAATTTAAAGCAGCTGCTCTGGAAAGACACACAGCTATGCAAAATCGCTTTTCTGAAGCTGAAGACCCAATCGCGCGGCTAATATACATATTTAGGGTCATTGTGTTTCTTCATATTTGTTCTTTCTTTTAGCTTACCAGTACTCTTTGTCTTATTGACGGAAGTACACGATTGAAGAGATAAATCCCTTGCTAAGAGCCCTTGCTAATGAAAGATATATTCTACTTTGTAATCAGGTATTACCGTCGAATAGATGACATAGGCATTCCACTCATTTGTGAGCCACACTTCAAAGCAAACTTAGAAGCGATATGTATTTCGCTTTTCTTCCGCACGCTTTGCTTGTACTGTCTGTTTGAATGCGCAGAGCTGTTGTCGACTTAAACGATATGCAGTTATATTTAATGACTTAATTATCCTGCGACCCAACACTTATGGGACAAGTTCTAATAACGAGCACTTGTGCGCCTGCAGCTTCTCTGGAAATGTTAGAGAAGAAAGTTAGTTACAACTACCGGTAAAACGATCAACAAAAACGATATCCCATAGCCATGCAGTTTGTAAGTATGGTTCGTAGTTGGTGTAAATAAGCCTTCCCTTCGCAGATAATGTTGGCAAGCGCTTTTTTGAGGCTCATTGTAAATAAAATGATGATAAGAAACCGTAGCCTCATAATAAGGTTCAATATATTGCCGAATATAATTATAACAAAGTGAGACGACAGTTTCGGGCGTAGCCCATTATCAAGTCTGACATATTTTTTGAAATTTCAAAATGTCTAGCACACTCGCAAACACAAACATTCATTGAAGCGCATCTTCCTTTTTCTGTTATAATTATATTCGGCAATATATTGAACCTTATTATGAGGCTACGGTTTCTTATCATCATTTTATTCCCTTCGCAGAATATGAATTTAATTTACAAGATATGAGTTCTTGTCTCTCCGATAGCCACAGACCCTAAGCTTAACCACTTTTTATCAGCTGTCCCTCTCTCAAACCCCTCTCCTCAGTAAACTACATAACTGCTTGGAAGAGAGTCGTTATATTAAAAGCCTGACTCTCTGGAATACTTTGCTAGTGGTCGTCAACTAAATGGTCATAAAATGGTGACCAAAGAGGTGGGCCATGCCTCTAGATATCGAGATCGGTATGCACTAGGTCTATGGGTGACATCAAATAGTTCTAACTGAGAAAAACAACTTCGAAATGTGCTTGCCGCTTTGCTGCTATACAAGCTCTGTTTATGACATTCTCACGTGTCTTTTGACATTGGCTCGAAGTTAGATATGACTGAAAAACTCAACAGAGAGTCAATATTTTTTTCCAGTGATTTTCTCTCATCCTCCCTGCGTTTTATTCATCGCGGCGGCGTTTAATATCACTGACGTCGCCATCTGCACTGCCGGGCGCCGGCCGTTGAATTCCTCCAAAGTCTGACAGAAGCGTCGTGCCGCCAGCGGACTGCCTGCTCTCGACGCGTGCCTGCAGATATCTTTACATCTCAAGAATGAAATCATTTTCCACGCAGCTAGCCAGAGCTCTCCGTTTCTCTCGGTAGATAAATGCGGACGCGGCCGGGGAACTGGAGTGCGCGCAACCGAGCTGAAGTGGAGGCCAGTCGGAAGTTGGCACTCGGTACCGGCCTGCTCCCGTGGCCCATCGCTCGCCTCATTGGCCAGTCGAACGAGCCAGCCTCAACGGGGCAATGCGACGCTTACGACCACCGTGGGGTGTGCTCCGTGCAGTGGAGGGGCTCCCGTGCCGTCAGGAGCCTGAGAAATCGCCAGCACTGCAACTTTTCCGCACAGTCGGAGGTGCTCCGTGATGCTATCGTGCAGAACACGGGGTCACGACAGCAGGCCGGATGGCAGGCATTGGGCGTTCGTTGCAATGCTGTGAGCTGTGATTGAAGCATGATAGAAAGGTTTATATGCTCGTACTTCTTCATTCGTATTCTGCAAATTATTTTGAGAGAGAGAGAGAGAGAGAGAGAGAGAGAGAGAGAGAGAGAGAGAGAGAGAGAGAGAGAGAGAGAGAGAGAGAGAGAAAGAGATAAAGAGATAAAGAGAGAGAGAGAGGAGAGAGAATGAGAGAGAGAGAGAGAGAGAGAGAGAGAGAGAGAGAGAGAGAGAGAGAGAGAGAGAGAGAGAGAGAGAGAGAGAGAGAGAGAGAGAGAGAGAGAGAGAGAGAGAGAGAGAGAGAGAGAGAGAGAGAGAGAGAGAGAGAGAGAGAGAGAGAGAGAGAGAGAGAGAGAGAGAGAGAGAGAGAGAGAGAGAGAGAGAATCACAGACCGGAAAAGAATAGGATAAATATAAATTTTAGTGACCGCTCAGAACATTACACCACTGTAATTATACTTGTTATAATTAAACTATCTCAGGCTGTGAGCGAAAACAGGCATGTGTATGCATAAATAGTTATGTCGTCCCATCCACCCAGAGCTCTGCGCGTGTGCACTCAGATGCAGTCTACATCTCAGTCTTCACTAGTCAAAAGTGGTCATGTGTTGCCGGAATTAGCGAGACAATGCACTATGCAGGTGACCGTGGCGGACGGGCACCCACCGACCGGAGCTAACGATCTACGTCGGCCCCAATCCCGCGATGCCGAATTCAGGCCTGCTTAGCTGTTATCGCCGTAAGCTGCAACACGTGGAGACGTTCATTTGGTACGACAGATCCATTTATCATCGACTCGCACCGAGACCAGCTCAGAAGGGGTCACCAAGTCTAATACAGATCAATTTCGCAATTGCTCTGGTTTAACCTTTATCTCTAAGCATCTCCTGGGTATAAGTACATGGATTTTTTGTCAAGAATACATCCATGTTTTTATATACTTGTTCCTCCTGTTCTTTCTATGACGTCACAAAATACTGGAGGTATTAACTCGGTGTTGTGCTAAAGAGTTGTGATGTGAAATGCACTGGTGGATCCAGAAAGACGGTCTTGGACGCTTCGGGGATATCTCCCTCCAGAAAGTTTCTCCAAATTCCATAAAAGCTGTTTAGCTTTTTATACTTGTTCTGTCGCCAGGAAGAGGTCGGATCTGTCGGCTGGTCGTGTGTTTGGACATCGATTTGGTCTTATTTAAATACCTATGACATGCTGTTGCTCTCAGGTCAGCAGGGCTTCGTTCGTTTGTGATATCCAGCATTTATTAGTCCACAGAATTTCCTTTCGGTCGACCTCATCCACGGAGAGCAAAACCTCGGTCTCAAACCGTGAGCAAAACCGGAATTTGTCAAAGAAGATTTGATACCAACACTAAAGTACACCATCCTGTCCTTCACTCACCATTGTACAACAAGACAGAACAGTCAAGTGAACGCTAACATGAGCACACATAACATGGTAGCCTGCCTTCAGCAGGCGTTATCCTTCAACTCACATCAACATTCAAATATGAACATGAACCTGGATATAAGATATTTAATCTGACATCTGACGCTCCAACAATCACATACGAGAGTCTACAACGTCCAGTGGTGACACCATCATGCGGGCATTATAGGTCCATATGTAGCCACTGGGTAAACAAACACATCTGTTATCCTTTGTGCAGTTCTGTCTGCTGTCGAACTGCCAGCCATCGAAATCACACAACTCTCCCTTCAAATTAGGCCGGTGATTTATTTTGACATGCTCTATCCTTGTAAGGCATTAGTAATTTAGTGGCGTCGAACAAAGCACCGTCGGACTTTTTGGCGACAGAGACAGATGCAGCCATTCACGAGCCCATCTCGGTGTCTGGCTCAGGGTCGCAGGCCCATCCGCAACTCGGTTACACAGTTCTCCTCAGGGGATCGAGCGACCGCGTCTGGAACCGTCCTTCTCAGACTCACGACTCGTCCCCCGCAGACTCGCGGCACGATAGACTCACGAGTCACGACTCGTCCCCCGCAGACTCGCGGCACGATTGACTCACGACTCGTCCCCCGCAGACTCGCGGCACGATTGACTCACGACTCGTCCCCCGTGGACTCGCGGCACGGTGCCCACGACTCGTCCTGCGCCGACACACATTCTCCATCACGGAAGTCTTCACCAAGATAGACACGTGAGATCGGCGGCGAAATTCACTCATTTCGCTATTCAGCATTTGTCGAACGTGAGCGACGTTCGATCGAGAGTCCGCTCCACGTCCGCCTGAAACAAAGAAAATGGGCAATGCTGTCAGCAACTTGAACAATCCCATAATCCGGTAAGTGTGTGTCGTAGGCTGAGTATGGCTGTTGGCTATGTACCAAAGTATCAAGCACAAAATCTAAAAATAAAACAACAGCAGGGTATGGTCTTCACGGCGTCACCGGCAGCGTGTGTATTTGGCATACAGTGAGCAAACTGTTTGCCTGTATGTCGTCATCGCAGGCAAACGTCAACCATTGATTGTCTGGTTTCATGTCACACCGATCCCCGTAGTCCTTCAGTCATTCGGCACCGAGAGAGATCTTTGTTCCGCTACATGAGCTAGCGAAAGGAGGAGTTGGCTTCATTTACGTGCCGTAATAAACAAGGTGTCCGTTTCGTAACTCGGTGGCGGCAAGTTCGCAGCTGGAGAACAGCATGTACTTTGACCCGCGTTCCTATAGATGGCAACTGCCGAGAGAGGGCCAAGCTAGACCCATTGCGCCGTATCTTACTGCGGTACCAACGGCGTCTGAAATAATTACCGGTGAACTGGTTATGGGCAGTGTCGAGTGGTCGGTCCGTAACGTCATTCGCCAAGTACCCACTGAGCCATTCGGACAAAACTTCTTAAAAAATATTTACATCTATCGCATTTATGTCATGCTTTTGCATTAATTCTAGGGAAATTGTTTTGTTAAGTTATAGTATGCTTCAATCCATGGTATTTTTAGTTCTATGATTGCAATCGCACACTTGCAGATTGGGACAAATGAGCCCACTGCTCCCGCAGCAGCTGAAATCGACAAAATTTGCGTTTTT
This sequence comes from Amphibalanus amphitrite, assembly GCF_019059575.1. Taxonomy (NCBI): domain Eukaryota; kingdom Metazoa; phylum Arthropoda; class Thecostraca; order Balanomorpha; family Balanidae; genus Amphibalanus; species Amphibalanus amphitrite. Next base: position 42,681 of record NW_024882737.1, on the reverse strand, counting down.
TTTTTTTAACAAAATGAAACCCAAACAACTTTTAATAGGAAAAATGTTTTAAACTGCACAGCAGTGCGTAAAACTTCGATCTCCGATGAGTTTTTTTTTTTTTGAATTCGGAGAAACTTTTTGGGGGTGTGCGACGTGAGTTCTTCCTCCCTTTAACGGCCAAGAACGCCTTTCTGAATCCGCCAATGCAATCGTTTGCTATTTTCACAAGTATGCAAACATCTTAAGACCAAACAACTGCCAGCGTGAACAATAGCGAGTGCAAGTAGCTCGTTTCAGCGGCAGTGTTTTTTACATGTTTGCTCACGCAATCCTGTTTATTACATCGTGAAAGTAAGTCATTACTCCTTACGCTGAGGCTGATAGAAAAAAACGAGCTTGGGCTTTTAGCTAAATGAATTGTAGTTGACCTCCGGTACTTTTGACCGCGCCCTTCGGCCTCGATTTCTGTCCCGGCAGGGTGAGTTTGTTTGAGTGGACTAGGGGTCAGGCGTTGACTTAGCCCAACTTTTTACTGTTGAAGTTGAGAACTGAGATGACCTGCCGACTTCTTCTAAGTCTCTGGCAGAAGCTAGAGTTAGCGCGCAAATTGGAAAACACCGCAATGGGTTTCACAAGATGACCTTATCAGGCGAAAAAGCGATGAGAACAGAAATGGACTTTTGATAGGGTGCTAAGGAAGTTCTCGCATGATTAATTGCTTAAGGAATTCCATCGTAAGAACAAGACATGTCAGGAAATAATTCAATGGCAAAGACATGAGTTAAGGCCTTCAAACACTCCGTAGATTGAAATAAAATCATTGACATTTTGAAGCGGCAAAACGCTTTGCATTCGAGCTATTCTGACACAGTACACTGAGAAAACAGTGTCCCGATTTTCGGGCTCAGAGACCAGTTTTCGGGCTAATGTACCATATTCAAAACAGACAGCACATTTCGAGAATACTTTCTGAGCTAGCGCCACATGGGCTCATACGATCCCTTAAATCGGTATCATTGATCGCAGAAACAGAGCTCAGTCAGTACCCATTATCGGTGTCAAGCTCTAAAACTAGTCTCACTATGATACCAGTTTTCAGCCTGATCCCCATTTTCGAGCTCACCTGATTCCAGTTTGAGGGCTCAAATTGTGTGGTGAAGCCAATATTAGGGCTCACGTCATCGCTTTTCGGGGCTTTGGTAAAAGCTGGATTGCGTCAGCTGGCTGGCCAGCTGGCGACGCACGAAAGGTATTTAATTTTAGATATACCTAAGCGCGGTAGTAGGATGGACATAAATATTTCAAATGGCTTTAAATGAAAAATTGATTGGTAAATATTCATTCTTTTATATCTAGCATTGATATGTAAGAAGCTCTGCTAGCGCCACCATACGGCGCCAGCTGGCAAAAAATCCAGTTAATACCAGAGCCCGCTTTTCGTCCGATGCAGCCCCTCCTCCCCCCTCCCCCGTGTCCAGCAGCTGCGAATAAGACGAAGCCGCGGACAAACTTTTTTTTTTTGCTCGGCCAGCCTAGCGCCAGTCTCGAGCGGTGGGACAGTTAACCGGCAATTTTGGCCGGGATGCAAAAGTTACGTTAAACCGGTTTATGTTAACCCGGGAGCAAATAACAACGTGGGAGCCTATCTTAGGTGTGGCAAAGCTAACGGATTACTTACTTGTTGCCGAGGTGCCCAAAGAAGGTACTGGAACCGAAAACACAACATTGGTTCATGTATTTATTAACATTCATACACACAGTCATACTTGTGCAAGGTGTCAGTGTTCGGTTGTGGGGTGTAATAGCCAGGGAAAAAGTTCTATGAACTGAAAAACCCGGCGCCTATTACTTCGCAACATGGTTGTGTATTCAACATGAACTGCAAGGAGTGCAGACGACATTGCCTGTGCTAACTTAACGTCTCACGGGCAGCGCCGCGCTCTGACACCTTGGTCCCAGAAGCGGCGGCGTTTCTGACCGCAAATCGCCGGAGAGCCGGTCGACGCCGTTGAGGGGACTGAGCAGGCCGCTGCCAGCTCCACCTTCACGTCCGCGCGGCGCAGCTCGGTGTGCGGCGGCGGCTCATCGCGCGGGCCGCACCCGTCCGTCCGCTGCACGAGCCGCTTTTCGATCCGACAGCGCAACACCGGCACGCCATTGTGCTGGCTGAGCGGCGGCAGCGGCACGTAGGCAACAAAACAGTAGAAATCGATGGGCCTGGATCGGCGTTGCCAGCAACGCCGGCAGCGGCGCGGCGGGAGGCGCCAGTGCCGCCGTCGGGGACGTGTGCCCTTCGCTGCGCTCATTCGAGTTGGCCGGCCGGCCGCGCGGCGTAGTCCTTTTGACACGGTGCGAGAAGAGCCGGATGAAGGTGGACTTTTTATTGGCGTTGCTGGTGCTCACGCCGCCGGCGTCCAGTTTGGGCGGCAAGTCCGAGTACCAGGAGTCGGACAAGTCCCGCGCGAACGCCGCCAGCCGGTCGTCGTCACTGCTGGCGGCGGCCCGCCGACGGCGCTGCCTCAGAATCGGACGAGTCGGTGGTACTGAGCACCTCGCGGGACGGGTAGCTGGGAGTGGGCCGGCCGCGGCCCCTGCCAGGCCGCGCCACCTTCACCGGCGCAGCCGCCTTCAAACTGCCCTTGCTGGGCGGCGGGTTGGTCGGCGGAGGCGGCAGCGGTGCCTCGACGTCAGTCCGAGTCGCTGTCACTGGGCGGCCGCCGCGGAGACGGCTTCTGTTTGACCCGCAGCCGGCCTGGGCCGGCTCGGCGCCCTCGGCCGGCGGCGCGCGCCGTTTCGAGCGTTTCACCTTTTCACTGTTACTCTCGCCTGGTCCTCAGCGTCGAGCGGCTCGGCGCTGTTCGGTTTCATGTGGCCCATGCTGCTGGGAAACTCGGGTGGGGACAGCTTTCTGACTGGAGTGCCGTCGAAGATGGAGGAGACGGGGGTGCTCGCAGAGTCCTTGCCCAATGCCCATGATAGAGCCGAGGCTCCACTGGACGCCCAGCTTAATCGGGCTATCGCCGCCCTCCTTCTATGGTGGATTCTTCGGCCCCCTACAGCCACTAGGGCCATCATATACTCCCAGATGGCGGCACCTAGGGGATGAGGGGGGGGGGTGTGGGCCACTTGTCCACCTCGTGGCGTCGCCAGCGACGCCTGCGAGTCGGAGCAAATGATTATGGGGTCTTCCTCGAAGGACGGGTGCTTCAGGAGATGTTGCTTTGCCGTTTTGGGCGCCACCATCTCAGATCGGTAAATGGAGCAAATCCTCCCCGCCGCCTCCCGCAGTACCAATGTTGTACTGTCTGGGTGCTCGGTGAGGACCCCAGCGCCGCCTTCCTATTACTCCCCCGGTCGCAGACCCGTCGACCCAGGCCCACGTCGCACGCTGGGGGAGCGCTCCCAGTCACGCCTCCGCAGCACTCCTCCTCGCTGTCGCGGACGCCCCGATCGGCAGCAGGTCCAGGTGGACCGTGACGCCGTCTGTTGGCGTCTACGGGGGCAGTCTCGTGGATAAGCGCGCCTCGGCGGGCAGCGCCACTCCAGTGGTCCCACACCGCTCCCCCGCGCTCTCTCCAGCCGGTCACTGACTTCAGTCACGGTTGGGGGGGGGGGGCTTCCGCCACGACGCGGCGGGTCCTCCGACGGGAGGGAGAGCGCCTTCGCCAGTAGGCGCGATGCCAGCGCATCCCTCCTCATCTCTCCATCGGCACGACGCCCGCCTCGGCCCTCACGGCGAGTCTTGGAGCATGGAAATCGGGCAGCCAGTGATGACTCATGCCACCATCAGCATCTCCGCCTCCAGGACGCCAAGATGTGTGGCCGCAGCCGCAGGCAGCCACGCCGACCCCGCTGCCCGCATGCCCAAGTAGTCTCGAATCGCTGACACCTCTCCTGAAACAAGAGTGGTGTCGTAAACTTAAACCCCTTGCTGGAGCCCGCCAGCCGCGACAACACCGCCACACCAATTTTTGTGACCCCGGAACTTCCGTCCCGAGCCTTATTTCACGGCACGATGCTACAGTGCGCTACACGTATTGTAGTATTCAGCTTCCATGGAAACATCAACTAATTTGGACGCTCAAACATGGGAGTCAGGAGTGGTTAAGGCCCAGAGCGTTCTGTCTGGTTTATAAAACCTTGGCCAGCAGATGTAAACGTGCTTTTTGTATAAGTGGCTTAATTTTGACGCAAAAGGGCACTAACCTTCGGCGCAAATAATGCAGAAATTTCAGCGCAAATTGCAAAATAGCTTGCGCCGAACTTCGGCGCATGACGGCTTCACGGGCGTCCGGCGTACCATATGGATGTTTTCCAGTTTGGGCTGCAGGTTTTAGCTCTAGGTTTTAGACTGTAGGTTTTGGGCTGGGCTGGGCTGGGCTGGGCTGGGCTGGGCTGGGCTGGGCTGGGTTGGGTTGGGCTGGGCTGGGCTGGTTGGGGTGGTTGGGTTGGGTTGGATTAGGTTAAGTAAGTTTAGGTTAGTTTAGTTTAGGATAGATATGAATACCTATTTTTTGTAAGTTGAATTATTTTTTTCATTTTGTAGCATCATATGCCTTCCATCTTTGAACTGCCATATTCAAGCACCAGAATAAGTATGGACTTGAACCTTTTCCAGTCTGGATGCCTGTATGGAAGTTGTGCAAAATCATGCAGTTGAAGGTATTGTAACCACAAATAAGAGCTCATGACTCAAGTCTCAACTTATCCATAATTGGTTATCTTGATGTATACTTGTAGACCCTTCCTCTTACTTGGCACACAGGCATGGTGTCACAGTGTTCTAAAATTGGATTTCAATTGGGTGTCCCAATAAAAAAAATCTGAAGACAAAATGAGATAGATTTAGTCTTTCCGCAAAACTGCATAATGCCATTTTTACCTCAAATTTTGTCAGAACCTTCACAGGATCTGAAATGAAATGATGTAGAGTAGATGCATCAACTGTCAAGTCATGCGTAACCTGGCAGCTGGCTGTTGAATCAAACTTTTGACATATTTTTTTAGCAAAGATGAAATAAAGCCACTTGTCATATTTTTAGGATGAAAACATTTTCCCCGTCATGTGTGGTTATTCACCTAAAATTCTGAAACATGGAACACTGTCATACCAGCATTCCATCATGTCAACCAGCATTTCGCAGCATGTTAGCAGAAGCAGCAGCATGTTATAAGTATATGAAAGATCCAAATAGGTTGTAGGTTGGTAGGTATTGGTACTACACTGAAAAAAACTTACACCTAGAGAGTTATTTTTGGAGTTTTTCCACTCCAGTTTGGCGAATAATCACGCACCAATGGCATATAATGATTAGGTTTTGTAGCGTATTCTTACTCTCTGCATTGCATTAAGGGCGTTTTTGAAAGTTATTCTTAAACCTGGTACTATAATCATCTCTTTTGTGTTTTAGCAAGTGGTAATTTTATCTTCTAATTTTATCACGTGTCCTTTTTATTCTTTCGGGTTATAAATTTATATCAGTCTCAAAGAGGCATGGGGTAATTTTAGCTTATTTCACAGTGATAAACAAGGTCATTGGAATATATTTGTGCTGAACTCCCATTAGATGGTAATAAAATTGACAGCTAGAGTACTTTTATCAAAACTGCATAAAAATAAACCGCTGTGGAGTAATTAGGGTAATTTTTATACTCCATTACGGCTGATAAATTGACGCGACAGAATAGAACTATTCTCATGTAGGTGTAAAAATACTTCCTTCGTGATAAAACTATCATGTCCGGACAATAATTTTATAACCATGGAGTAATATTATGTGGTAGCATTACTAACATTATTCTTCGGGAGTATTCGGGAGCGTATTTCAAGCAATACTGTATCACTTTCTTGATAATCCTATTCCGTTGTGACATAACTAATCTAAAAGTGATTAATCTATTCGTCCAGCACAGTATTATTCCAAGAATAATATTTTCGGAACGTCTCTTCAGTTCGCGACCTTCGCGACCGCCATTGTGCTCAAGTCGTCAGAACCAAGGCCTTCTGTCAGAGAACCGAGCAAGCGTCCCAGTCCTCGAAGGTAAGCTGAAATTACTGTATACTTTGTGTTTTGTTAGTATGACTTTACAGTAATCCGTAGTATGACCATACAATCCAAGAAATGCGTTGACGTAGGTTTGCGGACGAAGATTTCCGCGATGATGAAATTCTGGAAGACAAATTGTCAAAACAAATTGACAAATTGTTGTTACAAACAAACAAAACAAATTGTTAAAACGGTCATATCCGGACATCTACTTTTTGTTGTTTGTATCCTCCCAATATCACGATAGAAGAAAACACGTTTAATGAACGTATTTATATCTTGTTCAGTGTTCACTGCCTGATAAAGCTGTCCATGAAATTTAAAAAAAAACGGTACTTTTCTTTCTCAAAGGTGACTCTGCGGAAGAACAGCTTCCGACAGAAACTTCGGAACAGATTCAAGAACTGTCGAAAGCCACTGAGCATTGAGCAACGCCGTCATCGACACGGAAAGACGAGCCAGGGGCATCGTTGTTAAAAAGCGTGCGGCAGCTGAAGAGGGGATGCCGGGGATGTTTCCCAAAACGAAGAAGTCGAAGCTAGACATCTGCACCGAAACCGCCAAGTTCAGTGCCAAGCTAAAGCACGCCGATGTCACTCACAAGACATCTGTTCTCAAAGATTCCTTCGAGGTTCGGCGGATATGCCTCACGAGCAACCGAAACCGGAAGACTGGCGAGGAGATGAAGGAGATATTCCCGGATATGTACAGCGAAGCTGCCGTAAGTGTTGCTTTATTCGGTATTTAAAAGTCTTGTCTAATGTTACCTATGTGTGATTGAACTCGAGATTCCTTTACTAACAGGGTAGTTCAGTAGGAAAATTTGACCGCCACGGTGACGTCACAGTGGCTATGCGTAAGCGTGGTGTAGTTAAAGGGACTATCCCTTTTTAAGCCACCTTTTTAAGCCACCTTTTTTTACACAAAACGGTTTTCACTAGACCTAACCCACCTATGACCTACCCTAAAGTCTGTTTCCCGAAATTCGGCCTAGTTTTCAAGGTATCCGCAATTGGACTTCAGATTAAAGCCATCACAAATGTGTGGAATATGGGAATGTAACATTACCATGTTAAAATCCCATCTCCCACACTTTTTGTGATGGCATCAATGTGAAGTTCGAATGCGGATATCTCGAAAACTAGGACGAATTTCGGGAAACGGACTTCAGGGTAGGTCATAGGTGGGCCAGGTCTACTGAAAACCGTTTTAAACCGAAAAACGTAAAAGGGGGCACTTTAACGACGGGCGGGACAACATGTTGTACCTCACCTTTGGACAGCCAATCGTCGTTGGTTTTGCTATTAGTCAAAAAGTGTTGTTTAACTCTAGTGATATTGAAAAGTCATGGTTGTCTCCATTCATGGTTGTCTTCATTGTCTCCAAATATACCACAGTTACATGCAGTTTGATACCTACTTGCACTCCATACTTAACCATGACAGCGGAACATCGGGTACTAATTTCTTATTTCACTGAAATATTTTAACGACGTATAATTATTTTGTAATCATGCACCACGTTTAGTTGTAAGAGTGTATCGTACTACGCAAACGTACTACGCATCGTACTACGATTTTGAGAGTGAAAAGAAATCAGGAAGAAGCGAAGAATCGTCTCCAGATATACTGTAGATGGCATAGCCAGCTACTGTACGAGCGCGGTTCCTTGTTTCTCTCCTAGGTTTCCTTTACGTTTATTTGTACGATATGCATTGATGCCAACTGACTGCAATATTATTTTTCACGGCAGACGACGAGCTGCTAGCTCTACTTGCCTATGGTTGTGGAACAACCATTGGCACCTTGGCGGATCCGAGAAACGGGGTTCGTCAGGCAGGTGAGGAACTATCGGTGGACGGTGTGGTGGTCTGCCAACTGCCGGCCACCAGGTTGGAGACCGTGGCCCTAATGACGGCCGCCCACGCTGTCTTCTACATAAAGTTCACGGGGCCCTGCAGGGCCCTGTTCGAGATTCTTTACCGGAGTGTGGGATTCGATGTAAACCTATCTGGCTTATCACAGAAGGTGTGGGAGGTTACCCAGGTAGTGTAGAACCAGCATCGGAGATGCCCACTTCGAATGACTGGCGACCTGTGGCTCACCTGTGGTTCAAGTGACTCGTGACTTGTGGCTCACCTGTGGCTCAAGTGACTCGCAACGTGTGGCTCACACTACTGGAGCCTTTGTATTATGACTAATTCAGCTGCGGCGGTCTCAGTACGCCAATGAGTCTCAGTATGTACGTCTTTCATAGCCCAGATCACGCTCGTTTTATATGCCATCCGTGGCGGGTTCTGTGCGCAGATGTTATTCGTTAGCCTCAGTGTTAACCATACACGCTCGTTTTATCTGCCATCCGTGGCGGTGGTTCTGTGCGCAGATGTTATTCGTTAGCCTCAGTGTTCACCATATGAGTTGTGACCTTGAACGTCCTTCCAGTGATTTCGCATTGCGGCCGGCAGAGACGAAGTTTTGCCTCCCAGTTGAGACGCCGCTTCTCAACTAGGAAGCAAAATTACGTCCCTGTCGGCCGCAATGCGCCATCACTGGAAGTGCGTCCAAATTAAGATGTACCTGCTGATGCTCAGGTACCATTCGTTAATCAATTGTTGGTGTTTCAATACATTGTTTAAATGCATTCCTTATTTTACACTTGGTCATAATATTATCACATCACCCCGCATTATCAGGGGTGGTACTTTTACACCGGGGCTTGATTTTACCGGGGAGTTACTCCGGGGTAAAATTATCGAAAAAAGGAGTGCTTTTTGGCATGGCAATATTATTCCCCGAATGGGAGTAATTTTAGTATTAAGTTAATAAAATTATCATCTGGTGTAATTTTATCCAAAGATAGCATACTTTTATCCTCCGTCATAAAATTACTCCCTAGCGCGAATAATATAAGCGTTCGGATACTAAATATATTCTATATGCTAGTTTTACTCCCCAAAACTCCCCATTTTAGGCGCTTATGCCAGGTCATAAAATTATTCGATTGCAGGAGTGCTTTTTGGCATTCTAAAATTAGAAAATGGGGAGTAAGTTTTTTTTCAGTGTAAGTTTAACTTAATAGGTTAGTAGGCAAGGTTAGGATTAATTTTAGTTGAGCATCAAGATAACCATTACGAACAAGTAACAAAATCCTTACCTACCCTTGAAAGCATTGCTTCAATCACATCATCACGAAGAACCAGACAAAATTTTTGCACATTCTTACACTATTTGACATCCTGAATCCAGATATGATGCTTTCATGTGGCGCAAATACAAGAAAAACGAATAATCAAACCCGTGCGTATTCGTATCAACGGCGCCACAATTGTAGATCAGACCTTTTCTGAACAAATGCCACCACAATTTTAATTGATAAGGGATTAAAATGGCATGAGCATCAACATCTTGATTTTTTCTAAAAGATAGCGATAACTGATAACTAATAACTTACCATTCATTTTGAAATCACGGCGGTAGGTACACCAACACATGGCACTGAAAACAGCAAAAGACGGAATGGCGGAATGTCGTATGGAGCCCTAAAACGCAGCTCGAATTGAGCCCGAAAAGGAAGACGAACTGATGCCGCTTTCGGGGCTAATGTACTTTGAGCCCGAAAAGGGCGCCTAACTGATCCCGATTTTAAAATCATACAGATTTGAGCCCTGTTTTAGCACTCATATGAGCCCTTATTCAAAAATGTTCTCAAAGTGTTTTCTGAGTGTAGGCCATAGCCCATACTGAATGCTTAGCGCCCCCGTCGGCAACACTCGTATTTCACCGTGGCTCCCAAATATCTGAATATTGCTGTTTTTCACAAACACGGCTGTTTCTTTGACACTCTCGATGCGTGCCTCTGTCACATACAGATCTCCTCATTCCAGTGCAGCGCTCCGTACCCGGAATCGCACCCTTCTGGCACGGATCAGCGACCGATCCCGGCGCGGCCTGCGCCACTGAGTCAGCGTCGCTTCTCCGCCGCGGCCAGCAAACGACCGAGCCAGATCGGCGCCTGCCGATATTGCCGATCGCAGCTATGGATCGGCCATGGCCGGCTGGCCCTAATGAGACGGCCACAGACAGCCGGTTAAAATATAGGCGGCTTACCGACCGCCGCCCATGCCATTGCCGACGGAGGATAGTGATGCACAAAGGTAGCGCAGCCCTTTGTGCATCTGAATTAGATGTTAATGTGTGCTCTGTACTCACGCGAGAACCAAACCCCTGTTTTGAACCATAAGTGTTTCGTGCCTCCTAAAACAGCTCCACACGGCGTCACAATTGACCCTTGCGTCATGATTGGCTGTCTGGCACGGAGTGACGTTCAGGCAGGTCCGGTGGGGCGAGTCGGACCCGACGCTCAAAGTGAGGGTGGTGTGGGTGGGGCTCTTTGATTGGTCGGGGGCGGTGCGGACAGTCCGATTCATCGACTTCCGATAGGTCAGTCGAACGGCTGGCTTCCGAAGCCCATTCGGCGGGGAAGGCACTTTGGCTGAGAAGGCGCTGAAAGATTGAAGCATCGTTCATGGTCAAGCATTTCTCAGAAATTCGAGATTTCGTTGCTAACTTCGGGTGCGATGAGGCTTATTCGTAACAAAATTGGAAATGTCAAATGACTCTAAATTGCATGACAATGAAATAGCATGATAATGGTTATGAATCCTGGGTGTCAACCAGATACTAAACTCAAGCCAAGCAACCATTTTTATCCCCTATTTTCACCTCTTCTCGGCATCTACGTAAAGTTCAACTGTGCTGTGGTTGTGGAGTTTCTTGTCTCCTTTCTGTGCGCGGTCGATGGCGGCACAGTCGGATGTCTCGCGTCGGTAATTGTATGTCCTGGTTTCTGCCACCGAGCCAGGGTATTAATGGAGACTTACGACTTCCTCCGCAAATCCAACACAGCCCGTCGTAAACGGCCGGAAAATAAGCCCACGGCAGTGACGAATGGTCCAGTTACCACAGCTAATTTGAAGTAGATGAAGTGCGCACAATTTTTATTTGAGGAATTTATCTTGTGTGGTATTTCTCCGAGGTTGTTTTCGTGGCGGAGAACTATCATGTTCGATGAAGTCGGACAGGGAAAGCTGAAAGGTTGAACTTCGACCTACCTAGCAAAATAACGAGCAGTTAGGAACGTCATGTTACTTACTATACGGAACGATAAGCACTTAAAACTTTTGGATAAAAAGCGTATGTTTTAGTTACTTAAATTACTGTAGAAGCTGCTGGTTCCCTAAATTGATTTCTTTGTTTGATGCTGAGTTACGTAAGAACATTCATCGATCGCATTGGTTTGTATTGTGCCATCCAAATGCAGCATATGCAATTGCATTTTTGTCTTGCTTGTGAAAGGCTGGCATGATGTTTAAAATAACTTTAACCTCAAAAGTTAAGAAGTATGTAGCCGAAAGCAAAACAAAACTTACATAGTTAAGTCCATAACAAATATTCCCCTCCCCTGACATTTGTTTTCCCTTTGCTTGTTTCGACATTTGTTTTCCATTTGTTTTGTTTGACCCAAGCTTCTAGAGCAAGCCATTCTCGTATTTGTCACCCAGTCAACTTCCACTCCACAACCACTAGTCACTACTCAAGTAGCATCCCATCACCTTCCCCCCTCTGCCACCTACACAACCACCCCCTAGCCATCGCGTCGCCCCCGTCGCCACCACCGCGCCCGTCGCCGCCGATTCACCACCGCAGCGCTCCGCTCCATCGCCGCTCCTCGTGGCGAAGTTAGAGAGAGGAAGAGAGTCGGAGAGAGCACGGCGCCGCGGTGCCTGGCACGGCGGCCGTAGCCATCAACTCACGAGAGCCACTCAGACCGCCAGCTCGACCACGGCACGCTGCTGCCGCCACACCCGAGCTCGGACCGGCGGCACCGCGGGCGAAACACGACGACAGACGGAGAGTCGCGAGCGAAGGCAGCGGCGGCGGTCGACGACGGTCGGTCGGCGTCAATGGAGCGCAAAAATCGCCGGCTGCCGAGAGCACTGCGAGATCGCAGCTGCGATTGATGTCACCGGCAACTGGGGTGTTGCCTGAAGCGGCGCCGGCTTCTCAAAGGAGGAAACAATACAGGATGAGGGATGCTGTCGTGCATCGCAAGGCTGCCGCGGAAGCTAATTGTGTTGTTATGTAAATAGGTTTCTTGTGAAATGGTCTGTAAGTTAGATGAGAGAATCAAATACGGAAATTTCGGAGATTCGGACTGCTTAGCGATACAGAATAACCGATATAGAGACACAAAATAATACAGGGGATATTTGTTAACCATTCATACAATCATTTGAACCAAAGACGACTTTATCTGAAGCAAGGTCACGAATGCCAGCCGATTCAGCTGAAAAATGGCGTCTGGCCGGCGGAGCAGTCAATTCAGCGCGGTGTTAAATGGATCACGGCGCCCGTGACACCCCTCAGAGTGTAACCGTGTACTCGAGCGTGCCGGTCACGTTCAGTCAGTGCGATAACGGCAGCCGCGATGGGCCGGGTGATCCGGTGACGAGCTGAGGTTGGAGCTACACACCAAGCCTTCGAGAGGTCGACCCGATGTAGGCAAAATCCGTCTTCCTACGAGTGAGGTATGCGGTATGTAGGTTTTTCTGTCTAATATAAGCACCAATCACGCCGAGCGCAAATAATCCGGCTTATCCTTCTACCAATGGTTAAATATGCGGTCTTGTCGAGCCCTCTTTGCTAGTGATCCATCTTCAGCCCTCCGTAGTCTCCAATTTCCCAGTCCTACCCTGTGCCAGTGTCCATTGCTCGCCCTGCCCGGCTGGGTGACGGGTTTGCAGTGGCACGGCCAGCACGACCGGAACCCGGGCGCTTAATTAGGCCACGCTAAACGGTCCTCACGCCACATTAATTATCTGTCACCGGGGCTCGTTCGTGGCCAGACCGAAGAGAACGGGGATAATTGGCCGTTGGCAAAGACATCCCCGAGCATATTGCAGACGATGAGCCCGCGAGCTTGCGAGCCAGACAGGGGTTCTAGTTTTAATAATTAAACGCTGTGCTTATCGAAAATGAGATGGTGGTTAGGAAAACGACAGGAGCTACAAGGACCGACTGCATTAGTTTATGGTATGTAGGTTTTAAAGCCAGTAACGGTTGTGAAATGGACCGACGCTCAGTCAACAGTCAACCTGGTTGGGGAGCAAGAAATTTGCGCAGTCATAAAAAGAAGGATTACTTGAAGCGTGAGAGAAAGAGAGAGGGGGAGAGCGAGATCAGCATAGAGCTAGAGAGAGAGAAAGGGAGAGAGAGAGAGTGAGTGAGTGAGTGAATGAGTGAGTGAGTGAGTGAGTGAGTGAGTGAGTGAGTGAGTGAGAGAGAGTGAGGAGTGAGGAGTAAGAGTGAGTGAGTGAGTGAGTGAGTGAGTGAGTGAGTGAGTGAGTGCGTGAGTGAGTGAGAGTGAGAGTGAGAGTGAGAGTGAGAGTGAGAGTGAGAGAGAGTGAGGGAGAGAGAGAGGGAGAGAGAGAGAGAGAGAGAGAGAGAGAGAGAGAGTGAGAGAGAGTGAGAGAGAGAGAGAGGGGGGGGTACTCGGAGCACATCAGCTTTCATGAGCGCTGTGGAGCAGCACCTTGACAGAGCTCCGCCTCTGGAGTTTCAGTCATGAGATGAGCAGGCCCAAATGGGCTGCCATGTGAAGAGTCTTTCATCACGTCCTCCGGCAGTGAGGCCCTCAGTGGCCGGGCTCTGACAGAGCCGGTGGCGCAGATACCGTCCAATGACCCTTCCCGAGCAGAGCCCTCAGCTAGACGGCCCGTCCAAACGACTGGACACTGGACAGCGCTCGCGGGACTGCATGTCGATACTGCGGCGGCACACCAACCATGAGGTGGCACCCACGCGTCCCCATCCAGCTGCATAAAGTTTGCACATCATATTTGTTGTCTGCATTGTCAAGAATATTGCCAGGACAGCTGCATCACGACAGAATTATGTGTCAGTATTCTGGTACTGAATGTGCTGCTACAGACGTGGGCCTTTATACAGCCCAGTAAATTCAGTCTACATTGAAGGCTCAGGGGGTATTATCGGTCATATACTGCGACACAGAATGAGAACTGAGCCAGTCGGACAAATCTGCAGAGCTGTTTGATCGATTTTAGAGGTCTAAGGTTACAGTAACATTTCCTAAACGGTTGGGTGGTCCGGTTCGTTTATTCCAATAACAAATAATAAAAGTCAACGTTAATAGAAAAAAATGTGATAAAACGTAAGCTATATCTCTACTTTAAACTTGGAATTAGAATAGAGATTGAAGCGGAAAATACCTCTTCAACGTTTATTTCAAAGCATTCTCACCATAAATATACCGCTTAGTATCACCCACCACAGCACTATATTATACCTAGCTCATTTATTTTTCCAAGCATGCAACGGGACGCTAGGCACTGGTAACTTGTGACGAACTGTCATTGATTGCAGCATACAACGTACTTTCTGGTGTCGGAATCCAAAGTGTGTCTCTTCAATTGCGTGGAAGTAGCAGCAAACACATTTCACAAATCCTAGATTTCAGTACAGTTCAGCCCCCAAGCCTGTTTTCTGGGTACCTATTTATCAAGTTGACCAATCGGATTTGGGCTTGACTCATGCAGATACCTCAGCTCGAAGCTCAGACGGCGCAAATTCTTAAACCATTTCTCGTTCCAGACAACTGATCAACGTGCTTTTTAAAAGGCTTTTGTTCCAGAACATCTTAGCTGCACAAAGAACTTTTGATAGTTTGCTATCACTTACATCCCCTCACTGTGATGTGAGTGACTGTACTCAGTTATTTTTCTTGAACTGTTAAGACTACTTCACCGACGGAAAAGTCTGTCAAAGTAATAAAGTGGTGTTTTGGCTTCAAAGCATGCAAGTTATTTGTCCGTGGGCCTAGTTTACATCAATGGTTGCATTATTTTTGTGAGTTGTTTGAACGTCGTCAACTGCCGTCAGTTAGAAAACGCTTTGTTTAATGTCATAACAATACAGGTATTCATACACTAAAAAAATCCAAACTTAAAAAGGAGGTGTTTTGGAAGTGTTTTGAAGGGAAGTCTGGAAAACTGCGCTATCACGTTAGATTTAAATACATCTATTATAATTCTTGATCAAAGTTGCACAGTCACACCGACTACCATAGGTAAGCATCTCACCTGAACGCCATCGAGTTCCGTCTTCAGGAAAGTCACCATTCCGGTGCGGGAGGACTCCATAGCAGTCATCAGATGGCCTCCGCTGCCGCTGACTCAGTCGCAGGAGGCGCCGGTCAGTTGACCACTGCAGAAGTCGCCGAGTCTCCCACAACCAAAGGTCGCTCAGGTGCGTGCAGACACGCGAGTCGGCGGATATTTCCGTCGTAGTCGTAAATGTTTTTGCCCTGTTACGACGGCTAACGACATCCGTTGTTTAGTGTCACAGTGTCCCCCAAACAGATAGAACGCTCACCGCACAGCGAATACATCCAGTGAATCTGCGGCGCCGTCGGCCATTCGCCAATGTTTGCTAATGTGACGCCGTGGTGACGATCGCACCGCGTCACGTCTTTCCGCCATCGCCACCGTCACATCTCCGTTACGCCATCACGATCGTCAAAACGCGCTCGCTCGACATCGATGAAGTCTCGCCAAACCGCGGACAACACATGTCCTTCGTCCCAGTCATGCCTATAGGTCACTCTGGTCCTCCCTAGCGTCCACTTTCTTAGAGATTGCCTTCTCAGGATCGGCCTGGATGGTAACACCACCCCAGCAACAGGCTACCTCCATCGCCGACACAAAACACCAACTATCCATCAGTTTCTTGCAGCACCAGGCGGGCACTCGCAGAGTCCAATCGCTCCTGTTCTCTTTTCGAAAACATTTCCTTACGGTAGCGGACGCTGTCGGATGTGGCGCTGTGCGGTATCTCTGGTAGTGGCGTCATTTGCGGAGGCGGTTGCGGTGGCGATGGTCGCGATGGGGTAGACGGTCGGCTACGCCAGCCAGCTCCAGGCTATCAGCTGCAGGAGGGTGACGAGCAGGGCACCCAGTCGACCCGGCTGGCTGGGGCAGCTGCTCGTCTGCATGGCGGCGGGCTTCTCACCTGCGGGTCAGGGGGTTCAGGTCAGACAGCGGGTCTTTTTTATCGTGTATTCATTCAATCAGACGAGTCCCACACAGGGAACACACAGCTGACACATCAGCGAACAGTTCCCTGTCCTCACGACGCACAATGGAGGATAGAGGCGGGCAAAAAAAACTGTCCCGGTGACACTTGAACGCTTGAACGCAGTCCCAGTTTTCATGACACGTGGAGTAAACACGAAAAACAAGAACAGAAAAGCAAAATCTTTTTGCCGTTCAGACAGCGGGTCAGACGAGGTGGACAGGTCAAACGGTGGGTCACGGAAGGGACAGGTCAGAGGGGCTGCCACCTGCGGCCAGGGGCGCGTAAAGGTCGTGAATAAGATACTGGACCCATGCTCGGTGCAGGATAGCGTGGGCTTTGATGAGATTTAGAATGGCACGTGCATCATCTTTAAAATATCATAAGAAAATGAGCTGAGCAATAAAAGTGAGCAAGCATTGAGCAAGCATTGAGTTCCAACTTCCAAGAGCCTAAATATTACCAAGGACACAAATGGCAGCTGCCCATGCATGCATACACGTATAGCGACGTAGGTATACGTATTCCAGCGTTCTCATGACACAGATAATGCACGAGGAGCCGGCCGTATGTCATCTTGGCGAGACACTGTGACGCAATATTACTGAGTGCCAGGCGTCTGGCCACTCAGACAAAACGCACTCGTAACCTTGGTTATGTAAGGCATGACCGTATAAATTATGCAACTGTCCCAGCAAAAAACTGGCACTGTGTTACACACCACATTTACATTGCATTGCCCCGCGTATGAGGCGAAAAGGCTCTCTCCATCAGTAATGCACTCACATAAGAGGTCCCACTGACCACAGACCCACGCCGCTGATCACTATTTATTCGGCAGTGAAAAAAAAACTGATGATTTTGGCTTCTTTTTCTGTGGTGTATGAGCAATGTCATATTCAAAAGTCGGGGATATTAATTCACAGGAAGAATAGTTTCAATAAAAACGCATCATAATAAGAATAATTATATTTTCAGATAGGTGTGCTCAAATATTGTGCAGTGTATAGACGTCTATACGTGCAGGGTACACAGACACGTCTATATTTTTTGTACCGGAAGCTTAGAACCTTGCTTTTCAAGCTCAGATGACATGGATGTGAGGCACCATTCCTCCTCAGGATTCATAAATCCTTCTGCGTAGCATCCTGCAGAGTAGGGCTTAGCCATGCATCGCCACACTAACTCTTACAACGTCAGAAAGGGATCAGCAGGTTGTGGCGACGCCAGCTCGATGATAATTATGCGTCTGGTGTTTGACATGCCCCTGAGTGTATGGTCACTTATACCACTCAAACGTCTAGCACATCAGCACGAGGTTCGTTATGACAGCACACGTCATCGCCGGTTCTGGACACCATCCAACAGTGCAGCTGCATTTAATGTGGTAAATCGCTCGCTGGTGTTCTATTGAAAATGTGATTTCTTTATAAAATATAATGTTGGTCGAAGCCCAAAACCCAATGCACTTATCTACTCCGCTAGTAGGGGTACACTTTTATAACAAAACAAAACAAAATATATAAAGCAACAGGCATTGGTGCCCTATCTTTAGCAAATTGTGCAAAAACAGTGTTTGGTTTAGTGTTATTTCGATCTACAATGACGCTGGACAGTGGACAGTATGTACATACACACGTCGGTGCGATGTCGCACCAAATGATGTTTGCTCACACAGGAATAGGTACAAGTTTGCGCACAATGCGGTGTGGCTGAAAATACTTCTTCGCATACAAGTCATTGAGACAGTGATCGAAAATGTAATTAACATCGACGGAGAACTGTCAACTTCATATAGCGTGGGTAATTTTCCAGCCAAAGTGTTTTGAATAGTAGCAAAGGGAAGCAGTAAAAATGAGTCTCACAACAAGTTTTATTGCCGATAAGTTTTAGCCTCAACACAACTTCGAGCGGAACTCGATGGCGAAGTAAAGTGAAATAACATCCAGTTGGCCACAACTCCAACGGGCTGCTTCATCGCCGAGCCGGCACGCCCGCTGGGACGGGAATTAGATCCGGCCAAACTAGGCGGCGATACGATGGTCCAAAATAGCACGCACTGCGGTAGGGACCAAAGTCACTACCACATGAACACAGCTTCGGGCACCGATAGCACGCCAACAACACGACATTTGTGATCTCGGCCAGAGCCAGTGCTGGGGTTGTTACAGTGTTCCCGAGATGGCCTACAATATCACATGGATTACACTGGGGTCGAAACGGCGCCGCTCAGGCGAGTGATAATGGTTATACTCTAGCCTGGCTCATAAGTCGGCCTGATGAACAGCGGTGCGGCTCCTTGGCACCAGCCGCCGGGGCAGTGGGGTCACAGTCCGGCAGGACGCTGTTCGTGGGACCATCTGCGGACCAATGGTCAGTGAATGGTTCCATCTGCGGACCAACGGTCAGTGAATGGTCCCGCCACGGCTGATGCCGCAGCAGAGGGTCGACAGAGCACGGAGGCGGGGCAGAGGCCGACGAATTGGCGCAGAGAGCCGAGAAGAGTAGAGGGAACAACGGAACAGGGCGCCGGAATGCATGTTTAGCCTGCCCACGGCCATCGGTCATCGGGCACAATCGCTCGTCAATCTTGGCTGCCTGTTTTTGTCGAGCATGAGCGTCAGAGTGCGGCGACAAAGCGGCGCTATTGACCACACTCGGACCTCACGATGCGATACAATTAGCCTCCGGGCACGCTCACGTCAGAGGTCCCGCATAAAGGAGACGGAAAGTGATGACCGCTCCCTTATAGACGCTGCACAGAAGTGTAGTTTTGCTTTTATTGTTTGACGATAAGTTATACATATAATGGCTGAATTTGTAACATGCCTGTGAACCGACCTAATCCTAGACGGAGGCCAATTCATATCAGATTATCCTGCAATATCATGACTTTGTTATTCCCACATACCACATGCTGAATATTGGCTTTATCGCATGCTTCTGAGATATTGATAGATTAGCCGGGATAATTCGGCTAACGAAATGCCATTATTGAATTTCATCCCTGTGGTCGCCGCCTCCAAAAATTCTATCTCAGCATCAGAAGACGACTTAAAAATGCCTTATTTCACTCCGCGCTGTTTTCTGGGATGTTTTTCTTTACATCCTATTCCTGTTATCTTGCTATTTCCCTAATGGCCTTCTTTCCTTCAACTGTTTTTATTGAAGCCGTTCAAGTTGACCATTATCGCAGGATCGAAGGAAGCCTTACTCCCTCACTTTGACCTGCCAATGTTACAATTATATGCGAGTATTCAATATTAGGCATTTATCTATAAGTCAGAAGATCTAGCTAGAATCCCGATTTATTCTGCTAGAATTTGAGACATGAGTTATAGAGGCTAAATTCAGGACGTATATGGTATTGTGCCCAAAATTAGATGATTGGGAGAACCCTGTCATCAGATCATTGTTCTAATATTAGAAACCAAATGCTTACATTCGAAGATCACATTGCTTTGTAGTTTGTACTATCATTTTTGTGCCTTTCGCAGATAGGTACTGAACTGCAATTAAGACAAAGCCAATCCTAATTTACATCTCGAAATCTCTCAAGCCGTCTTTCGAATACATCTGCCTTCAAACCTAAGCGAATTATGCAAACTAGCATGTGCTGGCACTCCACTGGCCTTCGTAATTCCACATTCGGCTAATTCTCTTTCCTACTCTGGCCGCTTCTCTTTGTGGAAAAGCAGTCGTTACTTTGGAAAGCTCTGGCGTCTCGCTTTATATTCTGCTATTTCGTTGTCATGAGAAGTCAGTGAATGCTCATTACCAGGGTGGTGTTTTAGGGTCATTTTGAGTCTGTTTATCAGGGCTGGATGGACTAGGAGACGTCACTGCACTCTACGAGCGCTATCTGGTGAAGGCACGACGACGGCGACGGCAACGACGACGGCGACGGCGGCGGGCGGCGCCGTCCTGACAGCGGCGGGCGGCGCCGTCCTGACAGCGGCGTGACAAATGCGTCCGCCGATCAACTCGACCCCCGATCAATGCCTGGCTTTGTGTCCGTCGGCACAGATCTGATTGCTCTTCCCTGCCGCCGCGCCGATGCCGTCGTCGCCGTCATTCTCGTCGCTGGCCCCACACCGTCGCCGGTCGTGGCGCCGCGGCCGTAATCGTGGCGCGGACGAGACAAATGACACGCAGTTTGGCGCAGCGGCGACGAGGCGGCTCTGCGGACGGCCGGAATGCGCCACATCAGTCGCCGGACTTGATATGGACACTGCTGGGTATGATGGGACATTCCGCTCAAGCGATGGACGTCCATTGAGACTGAGACAAATGGCAAGAGTTTGGCTCTATTTAACTCTGAGTGCATGCGCCAGATTTTCATTGCTTCTCAGAACTCAGCGATGTCACGCATGGCTTATCAATAAAAAGCAAATATATGACCAGTGGCGGATGGACCGTGAACGGAAATCCAATGTCTCAGGTCACCGTGCGACGGTGGGTGGGCCACTGCGGATGTAAGGTCATCCCCCACTGGTCCGCAGTATCCGGCTGAGGGCTGACAGCGCTGGTGACCGGCCAACGGACATATAAAGAACGAGCGAGGTCCGGCCAAACGACAGCGCGTCTCTCCATAACGTCTGCGGACTGCCACCGTACCCCCCCCCCCTAACTTTAGGGGGCGGTCTCCAGCGAGACGAAACGGCCCCTCCAGCTGCCACCGGCCGCCCAATGGGCCGGCAAAGTGTTGCGCGTCACACGGTCGAAAGCCACTCATGACTGGCTGATGTCGAGCCATTCGGCGCTGAGCGCTGTTCGTTCAGCGCCGCGCGAGAGCGGTGAGCGAAAGTCGCCGGCTTCATGGTCCAACGAGGGTGTAGTTACCCCGTCAGAAACCTGGTTATAGTACGGCTTATTCGAGTCGAGTGCCTTTGAGGCATCATAAGGTGGCGTTCAAAAGATGTTCCATAACTTCTTGGAACGTAGTACGATGCAGATATTACAGCGCAGCTGTAGGAAAATATCCTCTCCGAAAAAGGAGCGAAGGTTACGAGCACGCATAAAAGTAAAACCCGTCATCGTGGTTGAAAAGCGGTGTAATCGGGATCCTGAACTTATAGGCAGGGTTGTATACCAATCAAGTCGATTGAATTGATTGATTTGTTTCAACGCGTATTTTGAGTTGATTGGATTGAGTCGATTGACTTTTCGAGATGACTGGTTGACTGACTCGTTTGACTTTAGCGACTGGTTGACTGATTTGATTCCCGAAAATTAGAATGACTCGTATGATTGAGTCGATTGAATGGAAAGTTCAAATAAGTTTTAGTTGACGAAAAATAATGACACCAATTGATGACATCAAAGATCACAAAACTACACTGAAAACTGCTTGTCATCACAACTGCAATACATATGGGGTAGATGGCCAAATAAAGAACAGGGCCTAAACATGAACAGCCTACTTTGACTTTCAACTGCAATAACTCATAACTGCTCCAATCCTGGTGATAGAACCTGGCGATGCACCTACCTACCTTTCTGCACTCAGCAGGAAACTTTTTTTTTAAATCAGATGATAAAGTGCAAGACCCTATATACTAAAAGTGTGATTAATTAATAATTCACATCTCCACATCTCCTCAGAAACAACCCACTGAACTCTATAAATATCTGAACTGAAACCCCTACAAAAATAACTGAAACAAAAGCGCCGTTTTCGTCTCGCTAATTACGTTTACTTACCTAATTTGCTGCATTGTTTAATTTGCAGCAGAACGTTTGTTGATCCTTTTCTCCTGAGAGCCTAAACATAACATATTTAATATATTTCATTTTCCTTAAAATATTTTACCGAATATTATTAAGTGTTTTATTTCAAAGGAAATAATAATTAAAACGAAATTGGCGTTGTACAACCGATTTATTTTATGATGATCTACCATACTACATGATAATCAATGACGTCATCTTACCAAAAAACCAAAAGACGTAGGTAGAATAAGGATTTATAAAAGCTTAGCATACTTAATGGCAAAACGTTTTCTTTGTTTCGCAGAGTCGCAACGTGCCGTTTTCGCGTTTTAATTTTCCTTGTTCTTCTTCCTTTGTCCTTAACTTATCATGTGGTTCCAGAGTCTCTGTCCTCTCCATTTCCTTTTAAATATATTTTTAATCCTCATCCCTATCCCCCAGTCCTAAGTCCTAACAGTTTCAAATTGTATTGCAATAAAATGTTTTGAATTCTTCACATAGGTACCTAACATTGACATGCCACGTCCAGAGTCGTGGACCGCTAAATACTTCAAATCTCTTCCGTCCCAATCTGACAACAAAAGATTTTTCAGGCTGCCCGTCAGTCTCTGTCTAACCGAAACCGTCACATGCAGGTAAGATACTTAATTCTATTTCCCTAAGGTTAATATGTTATTGATGCATATTATCCATTAAAATAGACATGGTGTAGGGTAAATGGCCAAATCACGAACACTGCCAAAATCCGAGCAGCCAACTTTCAACTGCAATATCTGATATTTAGTGTAAATGGAGTTGGAATATGGCCAAAATTAAATTGACAACTTTTAGGTGAAAGGTGGTGATTTGGGTTAAGGGGCGAGTCAACTACTGGGTTATTTTGCACCCATTAAATGAAACTTCTGCTCCAATTCTACCCATTGAACCTCAATATCATGATCCACCTGTCCATCACTAGGTAGGGGAAGTTGGGGGAACGCCGAACACTTTTTTTCTGACGCCCGTAGCACGCAAGGTAGACAACATAAGCTATTCTTGTTGGCGTCATTTGAGAGGCCAGTCTTTTGTCTTTCAAACATACCAGGCGCATTTGATGAATTCGCATACCGTTAAGCGCACAAACTGAAAATATCAAAGAACTGACTTTTTCGGCGTTGCCCCGGACTGCGGGGAAAGCCGAAAACGGGATAAATGATCTACGAGGAATGCCGACATTGATGTTTTGCCAATTTATCTCAAACTTTATCCAAAATTCATCAAAGCTGACACGCGTTTTAAGAGCTTGAGGACGCTTGGTGCACACTGGAAGTTATAATTGTGTGATATAATAAGAAAATGCCAGGTAAATCATTCCTTATAGGTAACAGGCCGTTGTGCCGGCTGAAAGTGTAATTTGTTTGACTTAAAATACGCGTTGCTATTCTACAGCAGTAAAGTCCACGTAGCGTGCTTTAACGTGCGTAATTGCACGTTTTCGGCATTACCCCAGCCAGCCATACTTTCATTTGCAGGCCCATAACTTTTAAACGTGCTGTATAAATTTCAAATAGGCAGCACACTTATGCAAAGACATGCTGAAGATTACTTGACCGAATTGGCCAGACAAACGGTAGCATAATGAGTAAGAAATGCAGCTTCAAAGGCGCATGTAGTACAAGGGAAACGTACCTTGAAAACGCTTTTGGCGCCCTCACAGCCGAAGTATTCCAAATGACGACTCGTAACAAACATGCGATAATTGTAGTCACTTAAGCTTCAGAGCATCACTGAGACGTGGCATCCATGTCGTACGGTTTTAGAAATATCTCGAATTTCGGCTTTGCCCCAACTCCGGCATTGCCCCAACTTCCCCTATCCTTCCTTATTACATAGAAACTTTGAATGGCATGGCAAGTTATAATTTTAAATGACAATATTTTTTTGTTTTTTCTGTAGGTAGGTAGGTAGGTAGGTATAGGTACACGAGACTGCTATGGAGACTTTTCCAAGTTGGTGGGGCAAAAAACATAATGTATGTCTTGGTTTGAGTCGTTTGATTGAGTTGATTGATTCCTTTCATTGTCGCGTTTGAGTCGATTGAATCAATTCCCGAAAACTGCTCTGACTTGATTGATTTGATTGGTTTCCCAGATTTGTCGTGATTGAATTGATTGCTATTGATTGAGTCGTATACAACCCTGCTTATAGGCTCCATTGAATCAAAGCCACCAATCAACCCGGCCATGGCCGACTAAGTCCTAGGGTAATAGCCTTCATCCATTGAAATCTAAAGCGGCACATAGCGTAGGAGCCTCCATATCCACCACCACAGCCGCAGGAAATGACTTGGGAATTTAAGTAAAATGCAATGCAGTTGCACTATACAGAAATAAAGCAATGCCGATTCAACAACTTGGACACTTAATCAGGATGCTTCTGCAGTCTGGGAACATTCACGATGATGGGTTCGCAGAAACTTGACGCGAAAGTCCATTACGCCCGCATGCATCTAAAATGGGTACCTAACAACTACGCAGTGCGAACTGTGCAGCATGCACCTTACCGTTCGTTACCTACAAGCATCGCAGAAAAGTATTAAGAGTTTCAACATGACAGATCAAGTAGGCTTCCTTTTGTAGTAGCCCGCTGTGCTAGAACCATGACCGGCATTGAAACGCGTGCAGCCCGCGGCGCGCGTACTGACCTTGTATCAGGTGCAGCCCGTACTGACCTTGCGGCACGTGCAGCCCGTACTGACTTTGCGGCACGTGCAGCCCGTACTGACCTTGCAGCACGTGCAGCCATTGGGTTCGAATGGATCACGCGCAGCCCATAATGATCTCACAGCAAGTGCACGCCCGTATTGACCTTACAGCACTTGCAGGCTGCAGCCGTACGTACTGACCTACCGTACCTAACCAGCCGTACTTGTAGCAAGTGCAGCCCGTATTGACCTTGTACTTTGTAGCACGTGCAACCCGTACTGACCTTGCAGCACGTGTACGCGCAGCGACTGCTGTGAAGCTCCGGATGGCTGGCAGCTGTAGCGACCCGAGTCGGACGGCCTCGCCCGCTGGATGAGCAGGTAGCTGGCGGTGACGGCCCCTTTGATGGTGACTACAGAGACGCCGCCGCGGCTGGAGTCGTAACTGATCACCTGCGGTCAGAGGGAGCGAGGTCAGGGGTCACGGTCAGACGAGATAGAAGGTGGACGTCAGCCAGGTCAAAGGTCGAGACAGGCAGTGTAGGTCTGTCGGGTCAGGGACCAAAGGTCAAAGGTCGAAATAGACGGTGGAGTTCCGTCAGGTCAAAGGTCAGAAGTCAGTTAACCTTCGCCCTGGCAGGGGGGGTCGATGCGACCCCCCTAAGGTTTTTCGAAGATAGCGTAAAAACGGCGGCGCGCAGCGCCGCCAAATTTTGCATAGCCTATGGGGCAACCTTTTTACATATGACCTTAAAATTTCAGGTCCGGGTGACCTTGGGTCAGGTCTCCAGGTCAGAAAAACCGGTACAAGGTCATGGTCAAATTTAAATTTTCTTTTTGCACCTGTCCAACTCACAGTTTTGGACTGATTTCCTTCAAACTTTCAGGATGTGCTAAGTTCACAGAGTTGTATAACATATAGTTCGTTTTTTCAGGTCACTGACCTGAGGTCAGTTAGAAGTCATTACGACGTAATGTTAAGCCTATGGGAAAATACAAAATTCGGAAAATATTGGAGATATCCGCTTCGTTCTATCACTTTTGTGCTTTGAAACCACAGTACTTAACAGCAGGTCACTTGGCGCTTTTTTGTTTGGTGTACTTATCCATGGGTCAGGTCAAATGAGGTCAACTGAGGTCAAATGACGTTTTTGCCAATAACTTGGCACATAATGACGCTAGAGCTTAAAAATGGTGTCATTGTGTTCCTGGTGATCAGCCGAATCGAATGATATGCAATATGATGCAATCTGTTTAAATTGAACTTAATTAATCAATTAAAGTTTACTAAAAAATGAAGAAAAACTTTAAGTACACTTAAGCAAGTTAAGGAGTATATCATTCGACGCGCCTTGACGTGCTGAGTTCACTGGTGCTTTTCTTTTTGCTCTATCTTAATTAGATTAAAAGTTATAAGCGAAAAACTTTTGACCTGTTTTTAGCGACATTTTTACATTTATACCCCTCCAAAACCCCCCTAAATATTGGCCTAGAGCAACCAAATTTGCAGAGAGTCGAGAACTCTAAGGGGCCCACCTACCTACCAAATTTGGTGTTTCTAGGTGCCATAGGAGCCAATCGCGAGGGGGGTGGCATCGACCCCCCTCTGCCAGGCCGTGTGTTATGAAAAATGGCCTGCCAGGGCGAGGGTTTAGAGTAGACAGACAGACAGACAGACTTAAGAGTTAAGTCTGTCAGATAAGTGAAAAGGATTTATTCTCACTAGGAACATAATTCCTTACGTGATTGCAAGCGTGATGTGAATTAGAGGTGGCAAAACGTGGACCCGAGGACCCGGTCCAAAGAACCAGTCTGGACCCATATGGGTCCAGACCGGTTCCTAGAAATTTTATGACGGGTCCAACCGGATCCTACCATAAACATACACCTGGCACACTACACATTATTTGCAAAATATGAAGTGAATGAAGTGAATTTTTCTTTGCACACAGTAGCTCATGAGTATTCCCAGAGGGAAATAGGCTGTTTTACATGATGCAACTAATGACACCTACAAGTAGTTTGTATCAATTGACTTTTGGGGGAACGGGTCCAAATGGTTCCGATTCCAACTAAGACCGGGTCCGACTGGTTCCAGAAATGTCCAGCCGGGTCTGGTTCGAGTCTGGTTCCCAAAATTTTCATCTTTTGCCACCTCTAATGTGAATCGAAGCAGAGGCTGCCGTTTACAATACACTCAGTCAAAAGTCCAGACTAAAACACTCAACTAGAGATATCATATGTGCCAGAGGCTACTTTGTTGCTAATGAATAATCTAAAACCCTTATATTTACTTAAGTTAGTTTTATGAACATAATGTACGCGCACATGCATTTCTCTCTCCATTACATTCATGCATATTCACTTGGACTAGTAATTTGCATCAGCTTTCAGCCCTGCACTTTATTTGGAATAAATATTATCTTCACGCATTGCATCAGCAGTTAGGAATGAAGCATGTGCGACTCAGCAATGAATAATCGCTGAATCTCCGAATAATGAGGCTAGCTGTTGCATTTGCTTTACTTTGGTCAGAGGGAAGGAGTGAGGTCATCCGAGGCAGAGGATAGGGGAAGAGGTCACCAGAGATAAAGGATAGAGTCGAGAGGTCTCGAGGCAGAGGGCAGGGGTCAGCCAGGCCAAAGCTGAAGACAGACACCACTGTATCACATCAGGGGTCAGGACAAAGGTCAATCGGCCAGAGCGGGAGGTTGCGTGCCGCTGGCCGACCGGCTGCGGCCGCACAGGTAGCGTGCAATTACCCGAGTTACCCGTGCCACCCGTGACCTCTGTCAGCACAAAGGTCACGCCGTCCGGGCCACGCCACCATTAGCTCGTCCCGTGTCGATTAGGTGTCATAATCGGAGTATTGCGAGCAGTCGTTTCCGCGTCAGAAAGGACAGGAAGGGAAGGTGACGGATATCTGCTCAGAGAGAGGCTTACGTAAGAAGCGAAGAACCGACTTGGAAGGCTTCGACATCGAATGCTCTTTGCACGTGTCATGTGGGCGAATCCAAGGCTATATAAGCGCGAATCAACTAGCGAGTCGGAACGTTTAGAGCATATTCACCATATAATATACCTGCACTAAGCGAAAGTTTAATAAGATGGTTTCATATGCTGCTGTTCGTTGTCATCTGGCACAGCTGCTGGCCTGTGAGAGGGGTCGTTGGCCCAGCCATGAGCCGGTGGGATGGCGGAACAGCTGCGCCAAAATGTCCTGGAGACAGAGGGAATCTCCAAACCGTTCCGTCACTCCGACTATTTCTCGTCGAAACTGCACCCGGCTACACAAAGTTTAAACATTCAGTTTATGGCGCTGTATAACTTTCCATATCTGCTCGCAACCCAGTACAGTTCGTAGTCCGTGTATTTCATTACAAACTATATTTGAAGCTTCATTTATGATTAATTGTTTTAGAAACATATTTAATATAGCATCAGGTTTCATGTCTTTTGTGCGCCTACATACCACGCATTCAGCAAAAAGATCTTATCAGTCATACATCAAAACGTTCCCATGTGATCAAAAGTTCCGTGCATACTGCATTATTATATCGAAAATTTAATATACATACATGTCTTTCTGGGACTGAAAAGGTTGAATAAACCCCGCCGAAATATTCTAACAGCAATGCACGTTTCTGATTCAAAACATAAATAGTACTTTTGTTTTGTATAGGTGCACACCTCGGCAACTTTGGTAAAACGATCAAAAGTTTTCACTAGCACTTCAAAGTGTCAAAAAAGGGTACAAAGATTGTGAGCATTAGAACATGAAGAACGGGATAAGCATAAAAACGATGTGAATGCACAGCTGAGCAGCTAGTGATATCTAGGCAGGGTAGAGCCGTGTCTCGGACGGCACGCGCTGAATGATTCATGGCCACATCCATGCACGTCCGACACGGATGTCGCTGAGATGGAGGAACGACTCGGTCCGGAAACACACTGCCGATGGGCGGTGGCATTATGGAGAGTGGCGCGGGTCTGGGGATCGGGTGGCAGGCAGACAGCGAGCGATACCGGTCCTGCTGATTGAAAGGGTTAGAAAGGGTGCCCGGGAGGGTGAGGGTGTGAATGGCGAGGGTTTTTTGTTAAGTCCAGAAATCTGCTATAAAAATCTAAATATAATCACAAGTCATAAATTAGTCATTGATAATGGCGAGCTTTGCCTTTAAAATACTTCCCTGAGTAATACTCTTAGGCTGAGTAATACTCTTAATACTCTTAGACGCATTGTTTGAGTGCAAATATGATACATCACATGTAGTATGATACTTGTATTGTAATGCATTTGCATTATGATCCCACAATCCTCCTGAGAAGTATGTAGGTGCAAATATTGAAAAATCAGTCATATTTTATGTAGCACTTCCACCTTTTCCTCTAGGTCAGAAATAAAGCATCGCGAACTGGTCCTTTTTTACCCCAAAATCTCTACATATGATATTGCAAGAAAATCAAGAACAAAATTCCAAGTTCTTTGTAGAACACTTGTCAAGCAGGGTGCATAATGAACATATATCATTCACAAATTAATCCACAGGACTCGGAACTCGACGGAACAGGACTCGGTGAGTACCGAGCAATGAAATGCATTTGTGCGCCAACGTTCCCTCGGCCGCATTCCGTCGCTGACATGTCATGGGCAGCATTCATTCCGGCCTGCCGGACCCATTAAGTGCTCCTTACGCCACGACGATTCCGACAGAAATCCAGCACGAACGGCCAGGTCCGACAAACGCAGCCGTTCCTTGAAAGCTGCCGCGTGACAGGTGCACTTTGCGGTGCTCGGAAGTCGCCCGCTACCGGAGCGCGTCGGCCCGTGTTAGGGTGCTGTGTGTTGTGGCAGGTATGTCGGGTCAGGTCGCCACAGGGTGTTTCGACGGGTAGTGGTGCATTGTTAGTGTGGTTCCGGGTTACTTATAAGTACTCGTAGGAAGTACTTATACGTAGGATTTCGGATTACTTATGGGTATAGGTCGTGACGGGGAATGTCCTCAATTATTATTTATTTCCATATGTCCATATTTATGTCCATTATTTATGTCATTATGACCATATAATTATTATTATCATTATTTATGTCCACAATTATTAATTATGCCCTCAAGAGAAGTCAGGTCAAGAGAGGTAAGGACATTTTAGGCCATTTAAGGCCATTTAAGGTCATGGCAGGTCAAGTTAGGTCAGATCAGTTTCTTAGTCCCCTCCCCCCGCCCCCGGCGAAGCTACGTGCCGCCAATCTCCCCCCCACACCAGCTTTCAGCCACTCCTGGTGGACGGCCGGTGGCGGGGAATTGCCAACACACTCGCGCATACCAACGCGGGAGGGTATAATTGGACGGTACAGAGGAGCCGGGTGGCGACAGTGTGTGACTGGTGGGACAGAGCAAACAGACGTGCTGGTCCTGGTATGTCGCCAGAATGCGTCAATGACAGCAGATTGATCCATGCGTGGGAGTCAGGGTGGAAGCGGAAATAGTATAATGTCAATAGGTGGGTTGATTCGATCGTCGAACAAATTTATTTAGAAGGCAGTTGCTTTGGCAGAAAAAGACGAAATATAAAAATATGATTAGTAGTAAAGAGACACCAACAAACTGTCTCTCATGCAACGTGTTTCATTTGTGGTTCAACTGCTCCATTGAGGCTGGATATAATTTGTTTGATATATAACAGCATAGGGGTTTCAGTAACAAATGACATTCATTACATTCTTATTTTTACATATCGTATAACAATCTCGTGGAGATTCATATTCATGAAAATATAGTTTAAAACAGACAAATGCTGCGTCGTCAGAAGGAGTAATGTCATGGAGAGCGTTTTGGTCAGACTCGCGGCTGTCAACGGCGACATATCTCATTTCTCTGCGAGATGACCAGAACAGCCCTCAGCACTATTCAGACGGCGCAAACGACACGTATTTGTCAACGGAAACGTACTCAGCAGTTTGCAGAGCGAGCCACTATTCCATGTGGTTGGAGAAGTTTTTAAAATTCATTTAGATTGGACACAGACTTCTCTATATATAGGGAAGGCTGTGGATTGGGGTATGCATACGATATGCGTTGCGTTGCGAAACTGCGGCGTTCACTATTGTCGCCAGCATATTTGGAAATTAGCAACATGAGAAATGCATGTTGCATACAGTTGCAGTAGGCCTATTAACCTTACATTAAAGGCTAATGCATTCGAATATTAAGCAAGACATTCCCTTGTAATTGTCTTAGCTGCATTAACGTCTCTCCGTACCATTGCGTGGAATTGTCTATAAACAAGATCATCGTTTGATGAAGCACTCATTCTCCGCTCAGTTGCTGGGCCCAGAGGCCATCAATTTCACCGCTTTCATTTGTGTTTGAGCCATAAAAGATTGTGTGCGAGTTGCATGATGAATGGCTCACCAAATTGTAATCCGATGTACTACAAATGACTGTAAAGAGCGGGTGAACGAAAATCCAGCCATGATGTTCTGACGTGCTAAAAGCCATTACCAGTTTGACGCGTGAACCAGCCTAGCTAGAACCCCTGAAAATTGGATCAATATACGACATTCTTCAGAGCATTTGCAAGAATTGTATTTACTAGTCCTTTAATCAAAAAGAACAGATACCGACCGACCTTTGTAATCCTTGTCGATTATGTAGCGTGTAAACTTGCTTACATAAATCTGGGACTATAGGTATTGATCTGAAAAGTCCACAGCGTCCAGGCGTACAGATATGAGCAGGAGACTGACTTATGCACATTGCACATTCAGTGGCGCGGGAACTTCTTCCAGACTGGGGGGGGGGGGGGGGAACTGAACCATAATAGAGATCAACTTAGGGTACCCCCAAATTTAGTTTTCTCACCGGTTTTAGGCCACTTATTTTTCAGACCTTGGCCTTTTCAACGAAATAAAAGCGAAAATATTTGCAAAAAGTGAGGTATTCCGTCTCAGCTGAGTGAAGAAACTACCGGAATTAAAAAACAACCTGGAATTAATCTGGTTTTAATCTGGTTCAACCTGGTTTTAATCTGCCAAATGAGTTGCCGAGACAGTGAAAGAGGTGGATTTTTCACTTACATGCTTTCTTCCGTTATATTGTGACCCACGACCCCGAATTTGGGGAGGACAAGCTGCCCAACGGTTCCTGGCCTCATGAAAAATTGTGGGGCACCGCCCCCACGGCCGCAGAGTTGTGGGGGCAAGCTTCCCCCACTGCCCCCTCCCCCGGTTCCCGCGCCTATGTATGAATCTATGAAACTATGTTGGTAGATTTCCGATTTCGATTCCTTCAGCTGGGGGGGGGGGGGGGGAAGCTCAAATACATTACGAGCCCCCCAGCCGAAAAGCTGGAGGGGCTCAGCCCCCGCTAGCCCCCCCCCCCCGGTTCCCGCACCACTGTAGCACACTGCACTGATCTTACTGCAGCAAATGTTGTTTGAAGTAGGGTCATTATCTGTTGCATTGAAGTTCGTTTGGACTTCAACTTGCATTCTTTTGTTTCGCCTTCTTTTTGTTTATATTATTTTTGTTATAAGGAGCATGCCACTTTAAATATGTTTAAGTGATCCCTATACCAAAAAAGCTTACCTTGATCAACATTCAACACTGAATGCTGTTTAGTGTTTACGTAGCTATCGGAAAGCTACAAAATAACTGCATGAACTTCTGAGTTTGCATCGATGTCAAAAGATGTCCATTAAATTCCTCCAGTCAGTATGCGTATGCGAAATTTGCATGCTTAGTTGTGATAACTATCTTAGTGCATATTTTGCATTTGATTTATTGAGTGTATTTAAATTCACATGCTATATGCCTATGTATATGTAGACCTGAATGGGCGACATGGTGACCATCTTATAACGTTCACACATTTTTATGTTCCCCAATCGTCAATAAATTTAAAGCCCCCACACCACTATCAGTAGTCGCAGTGTTTACCAGTCCACGCGCAGTGTGCGTGCGCAGGGGACGGCGACCTGGCATGTTTTGGTAGAGTGAAAGTACTGCCAATTCATGAAAACTACCCCTATGACCTTGAGAAGTCGGGATTTCCAGACCCGAGTCATCAACCGGCCACCACCCTCCCTCGCTGGCCAGGGGCTGCTTTCACCCCAGGTGGGTCTCAGGAATGTGTTCCGACCCGTCTTTATTGAGTTGTGTGCGTGTAGGGTAGGGGAGGGGCGCCGGGCTCGCGCTGGCCCCGCGCAGGGACTGTTACAGAGTCGGGTCTCAGGCCGGCTGTGTACGATTGCAGCCACGCAGGACGGTGCGGTGCTGTCGCCAACATATCATCGCTCAGCTCAGCACTAAAATATTCATAATTCCCGACCGACATTAGGACCGCCGTGCGTGGGTGGAGGCCGATGAATGCGGCCACTGCGGCCAAAGGTGGCGATCTATGGCACCAATACCAGATTGGCAACATGCACCTCCCAGCGGGCCACACCTGGCCGCGGTCAGGCGACATTTACCGTGGACGGAAATGGGGTAGATCGTATATAAAGTTTGACAATAGAGAGGAGCAATGTTTTTTTTTTACCAAAAATGCCTTTGCTTCACAAGAAGACAAAGTCGATATGAAGGCGTTAAGTGTTGCTGTAAATATAATCATTTCATAGCCAGGAAAGCATCAACCTTTAGTGTAAACAGCGACTAATTTAAGTGGGCGATGGGCGGCTCCTTTTTCATGAATTTAATAGACGTTTTTCCATTATTAATATTAATTTTGCGGGAACTTTACATGAACTATCTATATCTTTACTAAGCAAAATTTTCTTCCTATAAATGATCAGACATTTGCCTTCTATAAGACAGTTTGGCAATAAGGTTAGTCCCATTGTCATTTTGGTGAAACACTCAGCCCGTTTTTCGCTTATGCAGAATAGAGCGCAGACAGCGCTCATCGCATTCTGAAGATACACCCCGGAGACCTCAAGTTCATGCAACAGCTAGATAGCTTCCTGTCTCAGAAATAAGGCATTCTTGGGACTGGACTGGCATATTTCACCCTAAGTACCCATGTGATCACTAAACCATTGATTCACCGGTACCATTTTCGGCTGAGTAACAAATGCCGGGACCTCCCATCGTCGATTTTCCTGTCGAAGTTATTCATGGTTCATATCACAAAGGACCCCTTTTAGCTTTTACGCGGCAATGTTTTTGGAATCACTCCATTTTATAAATGCTCTTTTCTTTCCGATGCCAGGCATGACTCATGTTCTTGACATTTATAATGAAAGTAAAAGCATCTTGCCACCAGTGCTGATCTTCTAGTAACCAATAACCCACAGCATATTGAAAGTTTCATCACCTGGGACAGCATTAGTGACCACTTAGTTTTTTTTAGTTACAATAAAAAACGTTCAAGTAGAGCAAAAGTGAAACAAAACATCAAGTTTTCACTTTTCAGTCACGCCGATATAAAAATGAATGCCTATTTTCGATTGTTCAAACATGTAGGCATACGTTTTCCGAAATAATTTCAATTAGTTGAGTGTCGTCCTTTGTGTTCTTTCAGCAAACGTTACTGCTCCGCAGGTCAAAAGTGCGCGTCTGACCTGGTCGTTGTGTTTCCAGAAGATGAACGGAGGCGGCTCCGGCGACCGGCGCACCACGCAGGTCAGGTTAATGGTGCTCTCAGTGTCAATGAAGAGCTCCGGTCCGCCCAGGATCTCCGTCACTGGCTCTGCAGGGGGGGGGGGGCAGACGGGTCAGAGGAGACGGCCGGCTTTGACGAGGGTAGACGACCGCAGGCGCGGTTTGATGAGTTAAGTGAAGGTCAGACATGAGGGCAGGAGACAGACAGAGAGACAGAAAGACTGACAGGCAGACAGGCACACCGACAGGCTGACAGACCGGCAAAGGGAATGATACATGAGCTCCGAAATACCTACATATGTCAGCGCGAGATCCTGGCGAGGCGCTCAGAATATCAAACAATAAGATCAGCCATAGGCGTATAGCGAGGCATACAAATTACACATAGGCCTTTGGAACAGCCTCGCGTGCCCGAGCTGCTTTGAGATAGAAAAAGTGGTTTATGAATGCGTAGTTACGCATGGTTCATGTCTCATGATGAGCATTCATCAAGTAAATTAGATCTGACACTCACATAACACCCTGAGGTTGGGAAAGCTATGGACTCCCACTCTGTTTAAACAATTACTTATTTTATCACGCAACAATTGTGAATAGATTCACCCAATCACCTGGCATGCTGTGCCGAACGCTTTGGTCATATTTCGTTCAATCGGCATATGCTGTACTACTGTCATCTGTGGCTGAAACCAAAACTTGCCAGACGCTTCAAAGATGGCTGCTAGCTCTATTGCTGTCATGTGGTCGTTGTCCATTGTCCAACCGACCATACAGTAAGACGAATGATGCAAACTATGTATAAGCCTTTCCTTGTCGTCAGAAGCGTCAATATGGAAGCAGATCGTTCAAAGAACCTAGAGCTAAATGAAGCATATCTGTCATGGTAAGATACCACAGATGCAGCTTTTCCTGAAAGCCGCTTCACTAATAGCAATATTGGGCGAAAGCTATGCAGTGCTCGGACTCTGGCTGTCTGCACAGTTCGAGCCACATTACTGGTATGCTACTAACTGGTATCAGATATGTAAGCAAAAAATCCGAACTAGGGAAATTTATTTCGGGCACTGACTGCAAATTCGTTTCTAACGCTCATATATTCTGCTAATGTGTCTGTAATGGGCAAATTGTTTCTTTATTTAACTATTCATTAGTTTCATGTAACAGAAAGGGCGCGCTTTCATAATAATACCAATTCACTCGCCAATCCATTTATTGCCGCGTAGCATTTCCAGTAATTTTCTTCGCCTGCACCAGCGAGCTTGATGAATTACCACAACACTTGCATACCTTCTGTCACGCTCAATGTAACTAATCCGAACACACGAGCGCCGGAACGTAATATATGGCCGATTCAGTGTCATATTGTAGCGTAGCGACCATTTCGACGCCTTCCTGACATTCAACTACCATGTCCGGTCGCGTGACACATCGAGCCTGCGGGCGGCCCACGAGTGCCGACAATCGGAGTGGGCCGTGCGATACGCACCGGACTGCACCAACTCCTAACAAAAACAGGTCGCTGGCCAGCCCACCCCAGGGAACGCCTGTCTGTCACAAGGGACGGCCAATAAAACCGGCCTGCAATATGCCAAACGTGTTTGCCGACCGTCCTTCGCAAACACCGGCCGGCATCTGGCCGGCGTCTCGGCGTCGTGCGGTCGTCATGGCAACGTCAGCCCGAGCACGAGTGGACAGACAAATGAATTCGGAAATCATTTCGCCATTTAAAATCGTTTGGTGCGAGTGGGACGCGGACCGGTTCCCAGCGCCGTCCGGCATCACGTCTTCCATTTGTTCCATGCGTCGCCGGCGCACGCGGCACCGCCAGCCGACAAATGACGTCTTATCACGGTTCGGCCAGCTTTCTGGCGAATTGCTTGTTCGGCTGGCCGACATGCAGCTAGGTAAACGTCGCGACGAGGTAATACCATCAGGCAAATAGTGTGTCACGCTTGAAAACCCCGGCATTACAGCCAGTCACGGGAATTGGTCCCGCTCAAAAGTGAACTGACAAGTGTGCGAGTTTCCATAAATGCAGTGACTGCGCCACTTTTCTGGTGATTGTGAAACAAAGATGAGCTGAAGGTAAATGTAACCATAGCGAGACTATTCTAGACTATACGACTACAGGCTGAAGCCTTTCCAAATCTTAAAGTTCAGACGTGTTTTGGTTCGATATTCGAGAAAAAGATGCCAAAAAAAAATAATCCTTAAATCAATAGAACTGGAGAGTGGAGAGCTTAAGTGCTTCATCCTGTGATAGATGGGTAGGTACTCGTGTGTAATTTACATTTATTCTTCCACAGCATCCTCTGACAAAAGCGCCCTGTGACTGAAACATTAAGAGGGAAAGAGAAAAGAGAGAAAGAAACAGGGAGAGAGATAAAGCGGAGGAGACAGAGACAGAGGATGGCAAGAGAGAAGGAGAGAGAGAGAGAGGGAAAGAGAAAGAGAGAGAGAGAGGGTGGAAGAGAGAGAGAGAAAGAGAGAGAGAGAGAGAGAGAAGAGAGAGAGAGAGAGAGAGAGAGAGGAGAGAGAGAGAGAGAGAGAGAGAGAGAGAGAGAGAGAGAGAGAGAGAGAGAGAGAGAGAGAGAGAGAGAGAGAGAGAGAGAGAGAGAGAGAGAGAGATAGAGAGAGAGATGACAATTTCTCGAGATTAAAAAACGATTTTGAAAGGATGTCATCAATCCTTGTGCTACTGTTAGCAATAAAGATAAGGCAAGATTTCTATCTCAATCGATGACCGACCACTGTGGGCCAAGCCTGCATACACATCAAATATCACTTCAGCAGTCAAGCATGCACTAAATTTGGAAAAATCGCATTGTTTGGGTATGACCATATAATCAAACGTTACAAAAATTACCTCTCAAGGTTGATACCTGAAACTTTAAGTTTGCTAGTAATAATGTACCTTTATTGGATGATATGATTTAATGAAGCAAGCGCAAAATTGATTAGGCGTGAGCATCAAGTATCCCAAATAAGAGCTTAGCTAACCGGTAACCAGTTACCAAATTTGTCCAGAGTCCATATGATATTCAATTTACCTACACCCGTTCCACAGAGACTCCAGAAATCTGTCAAAGCTAGTCATTTCTACACAACACTGGGACAAACGTCCACAAGTGTTGTTTTTTCCTCTATTCCTCCATTAGTGCAGTAACTGGACGGGTTCCGGCCCCGAGGGCGCGCCGGCGCGCTCCTGGCGCGCCCTGCTGCCCGACTGGCGCCATTTCCGATCAGACACTTCCGCCGGAAGTGGCGCCGCCGCCGGCGGATTCCGAAATTAGCCAATCACGCAGCGGCGCAGCAGGCGACCGGCCCTGCGTGGCTAGAGGGGGCAGCTCGATGCATTAGCACACAAAGACCGAAAATCAGTTAGTTGGTGATATAGCTTGGGATGAAGAAATGCACAAAGTACATAGTTATCGAAAGAAAGTGGGTCAGAGTGGTTGGAGATTGATAAGTGTTTTTGTTGACCCGTGCATACTACACGTTTATGCCTTAATTTTCTTGTGTAATGAAACCATTTCCTGAAACAGTTAAGGGACACCAGATTTTTAGTCGGTGCCTAAACGTAACGACTCGTAGCGTTAACATTTTGCATCGATTCTTTATGCATATAAGTCAAGCTCAAAACGGTCCTGTTTCTCACTAGATGCAAATAATCACAAAATCACTGCGATCAAATCCAGTAGAAATTGATCACTTCGCATTCACCATATTCACCGAAGAAAAGTGATCAGTTATAAAGGACTAAATTAAAGAATTTAGCCAAATTAACACACAATAGCCGTTTTCACGACGGCCATCTGGTACACATTTGGTGCACATCTGGTAGAGATTAGGTGCAGATTTGGTCAAATCAGGTTCAGTTTGTCTCTTAGCAGAGCTATCAGCTAGGGTTGCACTAATTGCTTACATGCCTGCTTTGTCACATTATCAGAGCGCATCTTCGATTAAAACACTGAAAGGAATTCATAAAATGAAGATATTTGCTGTAAAAGAAATTATGTGCAGATTTGGTCAAATCAGGTGCATTCGCCGGATAGCCCGTCGTGAAAACGGCTAATATATTATATAACAAAAAAGTGTTGTGAAGTCAGAGCTTATGTTTACATAACGCTGGTGCATAGGATGTGGTCTAATGCGTGCTGCACATGGCTTACCATAGCTTGTCATCTGCTGTGCCATCGGCAGCAGTTGAATAAATTGATTCTGGTAAGGGTATTTAGAACTTAGCAAACGACATAATATCTGTCCATAGGCGGCGGAACGGGGAGGGCACTGGGGCACCGTACCCCCCTTTGATTTTTGCATTTTAACATTAGCCCTATGAGCGTTGCATGGAAAGAATGGGACGAAAAGTCGGCAGTGCCCCCCCCCCCCCTTAACCCTCGCCGGCACAGGGGGGGGGGGGGGTTGATGCAACCCCCCCTAAGGTTTTCGCGAATAACTCACGTAAAAAGCGGCCGATCGCGACGAAACTTTCAGTACCCTCGCATTGATCAATTTTACACCTACCCTGAAAATTTCATGACCCTGATCCCAATGACCTTTGACCTGTGACCTCTTTTCTGTGACCATGTTTGGCCGAAATCGCGGTTCGGTGCCTGTCGGCTCGCATTAGCCGCGCATTTGCAAGCTTTTCGTGGTTTCAAACGTTCAAACATGTGATTTGATGTTGCTCCCATGCATTAGGGTGGGTGTCAAGGTCACCTGAAGGTCAGGTCAGGTCATTGACCTTGGTGACCTCGGGTGACTCGGTTCACTTTTTCGAGTTTTACATGTTTCTAGGCTAGTTTTTGGAGCTGAATTCGAATTTAGCAACCATTTGAACATTTACGAAGTAGTTTTGGTGCCTTCGTAACATGTTACGAAGCTGTCCGAGGCGGTTGACACGTATTACGAATACCCGTCACAACCCCTACCGGTTGACCTGACCTGACCTGACCCGACCTGGTCTAAATGCTTAAAGACATCATCTCTGATCAAAACTAACACGACATTCGTGATCAGCACCCCGGAAAACCACATAGCAGCCACACTTTACGACTTTCTAACAGGTCCCGAATTTCCCGGTTTTCGGGTCATTGCCCTGACCTGGAAGGTCACCCGATGACCTAGGACCTTAAAATTGGGTATCATCGGCTTCCTCTTGTGACGGGCAGCACGCTCGTTTTTCCGCGAAGCTCTAGCTCGATCAGGGGCCAAACGCGAGGGGGGGGGTCGTACCAACCCCCCCCCCCTTGTGCCGTCGAAGGACTCAAAATGGCCTGTGCCGGCGAGGGTTAATTGAAGGTGTTCCGCCGCTACTGTATCTGTCACCTATCTCGTATTGCTAATGCTTTTTTGTTATAATAATAACACTTCTTTTTCCAGCTGAACGCTTTCTATGAACCGCTGGTGAAAATAAGAATGATAAATAGTGAGAGAGGATTGCAACGCAAAACAACTAAGGATTAAAGAGGCCGTTTGTAAGTTAGCTTGAAGCGAACAGCGTTGCCATTTTCATAAAATTTCACGTCAACGGCCACGAACGAGCCTTTTTTGCGTGGCTAGTGCGTGTTGATGCAGCACTATACATGGAAGTCTCGGCAGCACTTCATTTTTGAATAGTTCATTCAATAGCAATAGAGCTGCAAAAGAAGAAAAAAGAAGTTGGTTGGTGACTGTTGCAGCGTTGAAAGAGCTGTGCAAACAGTGCGGCTTTTACTCACTTATTTACTGCATTCCCATCACACTAGCCACTAGCCAGTAGGTAGTGGCCAGAGATTTTGACATATGCATAATTTGGTTATATGCTCTCTAAATCTAGCATGATCAGTTATAACTTCGCCAAGATATCTAGCAGTGCAACGTCATTGCAGCCTTACTCTATTGAGCGTGGAATTAGATCTTGGAATTGAAATTAGAATCCTCCGCTTCATGCTATTATGTAATTCCTATGACTTCATCCTTTCGTAAGGCAGCATATTATATACATTATACAATGTGTCGTGTGAGAAAATTTATGTTGTAGAACCCAAAAACACCAAATTCTTATTTTCAGCATGCCGAAGGACAAAATGTACGGTTGAATAATATCCCGTCTGTAGTATGGCGTAAGCTGCTGAATATCCAGCGTCCCGCGGGCATTCAGGGTTAATATCTCATTCTCATTTCATATTCATCCCACTGATAATTTGGGCGGCATATTCTCCGACGCGGTGATACCATCCCGCGCCGGGTGAACGGGTGCTTTGAGAGTCGACTTCCGTTTCTCGGCGCGGAGCTGCCAGGACGGGCGGCCGAGCCGTGGCGGCAGACTTCCGCTTCTGTCGAGCGCCGTGACAGAGCGCTGCGGCCCGTGCAAAAACTCGGCCGAGGAACTCTGAGCCACTTAAGGCCACCGCAAACTGAACGGGCGGCGTCCATTTTTCGCTGATGGACCCCAGATTGTGTTCCTGGCGCAGCTTGCGTCCGCCACCGCGATGAAAATCTGGTTAAGATTTAGTGGATAATTGTCTGGTATTGGAACCCATCAAGTAATACGTACGCATAGGACTTATCAATTTATAACTCTTCTACTGGCTTCAATTACAGTGAGATGTAAACGTGGGAGCTTCCGATATCGTTAACCTCTTACTGATGATATATAAATAAAAAATCAAGGCTCTGTGGATCAAGGCTCTGTGGATAGGCTCTGCTCTGTGGACCGTATTACTTTGGAAATGGCATTGCAACTCCCAAAAGGGGTTATTGGACTGTTTTAACCAAGAGTGAGTGTTTTAATTTACGAATTGCACCCCGGCCATTGTTTTCCTGTGAAAGTGTAAATGAAAATGGGTGTGCGAGGTGTAACTCCGCAGGAATCTCACGCACAGTCAGTTTTTGCTCCACAACAAAGCAATAAAGTGCCGCCTGGTGTTAGCTCTGCACACTGACACGACCGGCACGCCCCGGAGAGAAACGACAGACCCCTCTCCCTGCAACCCAGTCCCGCTCATTTCAGCGCACCTCTCGCCACCTCGCCACCATGTAACGGGCTCTGTCGGCAGCGTGCACCGGCCGTTACTCTCCGCCAAAGGATCACTAGCAGGGTGTATGTCTTGTCATTCCGTCAACACTCACAGA
Source organism: Amphibalanus amphitrite (assembly GCF_019059575.1). Lineage (NCBI taxonomy): Eukaryota > Metazoa > Arthropoda > Thecostraca > Balanomorpha > Balanidae > Amphibalanus > Amphibalanus amphitrite. The sequence continues at coordinate 1,389 of NW_024882737.1, read as the reverse complement.
CTCGGAAACACACACAGGCGCTCTCTCTCTCTCTCTCTCTCTCTCTCTCTCTCTCTCTCTCTCTCTCTCTCTCTCTCTCTCTCTCTCTCTCTCTCTCTCTCTCTCTCTCTCTCTCTCTCTCTCTCTCCCTCTCCCTGCCCCTCTCTAGACTGGAGCACTACACTCCATATGGCGAGTCAGATTCTGAAGTGGCCACTCAAGAGGAATTGTGAGTGCGTTTTGACGCCGAGGGCCACAAGATTTAACCACTCCCGAAGACGATTCACAGACGGACTTCATTTGCAGCTCGCATTGCTGGTAAACACGAGCGTTATACGCGCTCTCCGCCTGCAACGGAGAAGCAGATGGGGGCCAGATGACGCGTCGGGTGTTGTGTGACGGAGGAGGGGCGGCACTCGGCCCAGCTGGGTGGCTAGATGGCCAGTAGGACCGCGACTCCAGAAGGCGACAGCGAATTGGCCCCCACTGCTGCGGCAACGGCGACTGACGGCTACATGGTGACACTGGAAAGGTCGCCGAAAAACAGTCCGAGTCGAGGCCTGAAACAGTCTAGCGCCGGCTGTTCTGGAACAGGGTCTCTGAGGCCGCCGCGCAGGCGACAGCATGATTCTGCAGGGCACTGGTCCTGGAGAAAGTGGCTCTGAAACTGCAGCCCGATGGACAGACGGAGCGGCGGACGAGCGCTGCCCACCGACGTCCCATGCCTGGAGCCAATGAGGCATAGCCGGGCAGCGGCCGTACCGGCGGAGATGATCGCAACGACGGCAATGGCGAGCGAAACGGCGCCGTTAACGACCCCCGGCCGGGACCGTGACCCATTCCGTCATGGGCCTCATCAGCATCACGGTCGGCCTGATGGACAGCAGCATGACGAGACGTCATAGTGATTTACCCCATCCGGGTGTCCCGGATTAGGCGCAAACGTCTACGAGAGAGTATTTTTACTGTCCGCAGCCATCGAAGCGGCTGGAAATAGCATCACCCGCTTAATAAAAAATAGCATAGGAGATCGTGGGCCGTTAGCGCTTCAAAAAACCTGAGTGAATCTCCTGGCGAGCGCCCAGCAGTCTGGAGGGAGTGGTTTTCGGTTTTCTGTGCAGACCGGTCGGATCGGCGGCCTGTCGTTGTTCGGCGGCTGATATCGCGGCTGTGACGATGGGCCAGCGTCAAACATTCACCGCCACCGGGCTGCGGCGGCGAGATAGCGGCTCTCCACGGCACACAATGGAGCGACAAGGCTTCAGGAGGTTCTGGAGGGCTTAGGAAGGCTCGGGTGAAGTCTGGGAGGTCTGAAAAGGTTCGGGGTGGCTCTGGAGGTCACGCAAGGGTAAGCAGGGTCGGGATGGTCAGGATGGTTGAGAGTGGCAGGGAAAGTGCATAGGTACAAAG